>NC_134273.1:37809149-38113611 GCF_031893055.1 Leptodactylus fuscus
GTTCCTCCATATCCATACCATGGAGGATATGCTGGCGATGCTTCGCCCTGATGACCGTCTTCACCGTCAGACTTGGCTGCTGTGGAACATGTTCTATTACTCCTCAGATTTTCGTTCCCTTTTTCCCTCCTCACCCTTGTGAGCCTACCTACTTTATACATTTTTTTTTCCTGTTATCTGCTTTTCTGGTTCTTGTATAGTTTTACCTAGTGCTCTAATATTGAAGATCACTGCTTTTTCTGTTTTGCTATTACAATTTGTTATGGCTTTTGTTACCCTCACTTCTTCAGTTACCTGATTAACTGTATTGCATTGTTCATTGTAACTCTGCTGCGTCAGAGTCCGCCTCCCCCTCTCCCTGTTCCTTTTCCCTGTTCCCCTATATACTTTTTCCCTTTTTCCTTCCCATTGTTTCCCCGACTTTTCCCTCCCTTTCCTCCCTCCCCTTCCCTTTTGTTTGACCCTTGGAAAAATCTTTAATAAAAATTTAATGTTGAAAAAAATAAATAAATAAAGAGCAGATCCTTTTTCAGATTTCAGGCTCTTTTATGCTAAAGCCCCACGTAATGGGCTGCAGCAAAAAACGTGCTGCGAAAGCGCATGGTAGCTTTTAACGCAGTGGTGTTCATAGAAAGTGACTTTCTGCTTCCATTATACCTATACTTTTCTGTCCTATGTTTCAGTCAGTATAATTGACATGCTGTGATTACCAAAATCACAATAAAGGGTTAATTAAGTTCTCATACTACCACATCTAAAAATGCTTTGCCTTTTCCACCTCCATCCTACAGGCACTTCTAAACTCACCTGTCTGGATTTTACTAGATGAAGATCTTCGGCTATTCTTCTACCAAACAGCAGATGACAGCCAAAGAATCCCTCGAGCCTTGCGAAGGTTACGTCCTCAGACTCGGAAAATGTATGACGTTCATTGTTTCATTGCATATTTAATGTGTTATTTCTTTCTCAATAGCTATAGCAGGGATAGACCTTACTGACCTCACCATAGTTCATTGTGTAAATCTCCAACCATAATATAATGGCCCTATAGAATGGGTCTGTTTTATTAATAGCCTAAATGGGTCAAAAATATTGCATCGTTGATAGAAGTGACAGCACAATAATGTGATGTTAGGTTGACTGTATTCATGGGAGCTGATGGCCACTATAGACATGGTTTGAAATCAAAGCCCTATCTGTGAAAAAAATGCATAAATCTTATTGCTAATCTTATGGTGTGTTGAATTAAAAAAAAATAAAACTAAAGAGTTCTCATCCAAATGAAAGTTATATAATGAAAATTACAGCTATAGTAAATTGTAGAATACATCAGTATTACAGCTCTGTTCATTGGATGTTTTTAAAAGCATCAATTATTTGTTAAAAAAAAAAACAAGTAACAAAATAGTGCACCATGTAAAATAAATCACATTGTGAGGCCTGCTGGTCTGTACACAGACTGGGCCAGGAGGAAGCAAGTAGAGGTACAGTAACTCCAGCAAGGGTTAACTCCACTGAGAACAGCCGGACAGGGAAAGAGCGGACTGATGTATTATTTGAAGAGAACATCCTCACGGGCTGCCCATCAGGTCAGGGAACAATGATCTATTTATTGCTCCATTCCTGACCTGACAGCAGGTCCGCTCATTCCCTTTTTGGCCATTCACAATGGAGTTAACCCTTGCTGGAGTTACCTCTGCTTCTTGCTTGCTATCTGCCGTGCTAGGCAAATATCTCTCAAGAGTAGCACGTGTTTTGAGGGTTGTCAACCCCAACCTTAAAGAATACCAGGCCAGTAACCCCTTCCCATGCGTTTTCATACACATTAAATAAAAGTTGGTTAAACCTGCCTGAAACAAGAATGGCTACCATAATTATATTAATGTTTATGTTCTGGAAAATGTTAAAAAAAACAGGGATCAGGCTTGGAGGATGTTGAAGATGTGTCTGGAATGCAAGTGAATGGGAAAGTTAGAAGTTAGATATAGGTTATGTTAAGTGGGCTCTTCCACTATGTAAGGTCCACAATCGACCCCTTGGATTTAATAATCCTTAAAGGACTGTTCTTCCTTCATCTACTAAGACTCTTGTTTAATGTAGAATTTCACAAATAGTCTGCCACTAAGTTATAGATTACACAGAATGCCTGTAATGCTCAGTGTATCCTTCCCATAGATAAGGTTGTTTTTCAAGGGTGCAACAAGCAAAACCATTCCTCTAAAGAAATATTTAGAAATACAATGGGGAAATTTATTCCGTACACCAGTCTTAATAAATTTCCTGGCAGGTGAAAAACGTACCTGAATTATTAAGTGTCTCCAGCCTCTTAATAATTCAGTCGTACTCCCATGCAGTAGAATTAAGATGTTTACCAGAGGAACTGGCGTGGATTTTAGGTATAACTCATAAAAGCTTTCTGATAGGAATTCTAGTAAATTTGCAATATATAGCAAAGCTCTGTCCAATTTCGGTCAAGGAATACCCATCTACACCAAAAGTGCAGGATTTTATCTGAAAAGCGCTGCAGAAAAAAAGCACTTTTTGGCTGCGGATCACTACATATTTTTCTCATATAAAAAATGCACAGAAAAACACAACAAAAACTCAATGACAAACATATTCCTGTATTTTTTCTCTAACAGTAAGAAGAATTCCCATCACATCTCAGACATGGAGCGACCCCGGGCAGAGGTAATACTATTATATGGAGGAGATGGTCATACCATAGAGATCCCAAGTGTCTATAATAAAATCTATGTAATTAAGATGTGAACTCTATTATCCAAGGATTACCTAAGTAACTAGATGGGGAGTTCATCTCTAGGGTCATCCGTTCACCTTATCTGCACTGCCGCATTCCCTAATAGAAGTAATTCAATAAGGACGATTACCATATACTTTCAACAATCCAATCTTAATGGTATAACATTTAACATCATTACATATCATAATCTTCAGGAACTGCTTGAGACATACTTGGCATTGTGCTAGGGATTGTGGTTGTTCGATATAATGAGCAGGCTAATGTATTTATAGATCAGAGCTCAGAGCTCGATGTCTCCATAATAGGCCTATGCAATTCCAATTCCGTATAGATGCTTATATGTAAATGAGATGGGGTCATATAGAAAGAGAGGGCGTGTCTTATCATTATGAGTCACAAAGTTCAGCATTAGTTCTGCGTGTCTTATATTTATGCGAGATGCCTCGTAAGTAGGTGATAGAATTCCATTGAATGTATACAATATAGTAAACCATTTAAAGTACTGAAAATTCTGGAAATTACGTCTAGAACTATATCTGGTAGAGCATTTAAACCTGACTCTAGCTTCACATCTGTGCTTGGGTTTCTGTTCTTTGAGTCCGCATGGGCACCCAAAAAACGTAAACCCAATACTATTAAAAAGTGGTTTCTTGTGGAAATCCACGGACCCCATAGACTATAGTGGGTTATGCCGGGTTTCCACCTGAAAAGTGCTTATAGGACTTTTCTCTCTGCATTTTTCAAGTGGATTTAGGGATGGTATCCACAAATGGAGGATTGGCACAGGTGCTCATGTACAACTAGTACACCCACACATACATGACACACGCCAATCAACATTCTCATCATATGCAACATCTGCTCCATACACACACACAAGTCATATGCCACACAGGTAACACTGACCCACTGGATATATCCTGCAAGGTTGGCACCTACATGCTTGACACAATGTTATACTGCACACCAACCACTTACATTTACTAGTCTTCTTTTGAATGTAGAGCAGGCACAGGTGTGAACCTAGCCAGTGGCATAACTACCGGGGTAGCGGCTGCCACAGGGCCCGGGACACTATCACTGCGTTTTTTTTCTTTTCTTAATAGGCCATTACGGGCCCTATTTACTTACCGATCCTGGCAGGGGCTGGGATCGGTAAGTGATGCCATGGGCCCCACAAACATCATTATTATACTCGGGGGTCTTTTCAGACCCCGAGTATAATGATCGGAGGTCTAGGGGAGGTAAGGGACCATAAGAAACCATGTTACTTACCTCTCCGGGCAGGTTCAGGCCTACTTCTGGATGCTCCCTAACGTGACATGTTACGTCCCGGGTCATGTGACGTCCCAGACATCATTGAAGAAGGCCGACACCACCGAGGACTGCAGCGGAGCCAGAGATAGGTAAGTAACATTGTTTTTTATGTTTGTATCCCTTCTCGGTCTCCGATTATTATACTCTGGAGTCTGAAAAGACCCCAGAGTATAATAATTGTTCATGGGTGTCCACAGTGGGGCATAATAGTGTGTGCAGGGGCCACTAGGGAAATAATAGTGTGTGCAGGGGTCACTATGGGTTATAATACAGTGTGCAGGGGCCACTATGGGTTATAATACAGTGTGCAGGGGCCACTATGTGGCATAATAGTGTTTACAGGGGCCACTAAGGGGAGTAATAGAGAGCACATGAATGTGGGGGGTCGGTCGGGGACTTCAGCGGGCGTCGTGGGGGGGGGGCATGTCAAATGTTCGCTATGGGGCCCCGCCGTTCCTAGTTACGCCATTGAACCTAGCCTTAGTGCAGATGGTTTTATTATTTAGTCTAAGGACGTGTTCACGATACTAAAGATATGATTGAGTAAGTAACTTTATCCTAATCTTTGCATAGCTCCTACTCAATGAGGGAACAGCAGGTATTGTGCCAATACATAAGACCCATTATTTCCTCTTGTCAATAAAGAGAACGTCAGTGTCCCTAATATCTCTGAGTCTCATCTGCTACACTAAATTTAATGTGACTTTTTTGCCTTATATTTTGATATACAGATTTTTTTTTCCCTCTGGATTTTTTATCTGGATATACTGATTTTTTTTTCACTTTTGCTTCACGAAATTTGACCTGTGCAGAAATAGAAATAAGACATAGAGGGTTAATTCTCCAATGAGGCTTCACCCAGGATTTTATAGAGAGTGGAAGCAGAGAGCACAGGAGAACTGCAATGCAGTGGAAGCTATACTTCTCAGTACGAGGCGTATCTGCCAGTGCACTGTATATAATAGTATTATGAATTTATCCTATCTATCTATCTATCTATCTATCTATCTATCTATCTATCTATCTATCTATCCATCCATCCATCCATCCATCCATCCATCCATCTATCTATCTATCTATCTGTCTATCCAACAATCCATCCATCTTCTCATCTATGTTCCTCTGGTTAATGAAGTATTTTTATTTCCAATATTAGGCTCTCTTTGACTTTAAAGGAAACGCTGACCAAGAGCTGAACTTTAAGTGTGGAGATCTTATATATCTTTTAAGTCGAGTCAACCAGAACTGGTTGGAGGTAAGAAAGATAGGTTTGCACTTGGTTTTGAAGAAATACATTTCAGTGAATGTTAGAGGGGTTTTCAGAGAGTTAAATATTGATGTCTTCTTGACCTCACCTTTAATTAATAGAGTTGCCAAATAACAGTCAGATCCTAGTTCCAGACATGAAAATTGAATACAGTACAGTGACTCACAGATAACATCTCTGACAGTAGGCATCTGCTTTCCTTTTTCTTGTCTATATCTAGGGCCACCATGATAACTTCTTCAAGCCTTGACTTGTAACAACACACAAACTTGCTCTCCTGCATCAATGCCTCTACATAGTGATAGTGCCCCCCTTTGCATAATTCCTCTATTGTTCCCACCACAAAATCATAATGTCACCTTTGTGGAACACGATGATAGTGGCCTCCTTGGTGCTTGCACACAATAGTAATACCCTTTGTACCTCTAAAAATACCTAACAGTGACCTCACTTGTACCCCTGCACAAGTGGTCTCCTTCACAAATAACTGCTCTCCCCTTTGGCCCTTCACAAATAGTTGCCCCCTTTATGACTTTATACATGTGAACCAAAAGAAATATAACGAACCAAGGGTGGCCGCGCTAATTAGGCATATGAGACCTTGTAGATTTCAGTCAGTTACTTTGTCTTACGTCTTTATGATACGTAATCAGGTATTAGTCACCAAATTTGTAGGACAGTGTCTTCGGCTTACGACTCTTGGGTCGAACGGTATAAATGCAACTTATTCTGAGGGATATACCCTCAAAATGGAGGACCAGTTGCGCGCTCCTTTCGGTGGAATGAAATGCTGGTACCTGATGTAACAACAACGTGATTTATTTAAGAGAACGCGTTTTGGGGTCCTTTGATACTCCACAGGCACCACCCCTTCATCAGATCTTTAGTGTTCGGCGTTCAGAAGTGTATACACTAAAGATCTGATGAAGGGGTGATGCCTGTGGAGTACCAAAGGACCCCAAAACGCGTTATCTTAAATAAATCACGTTGTTGTTACATCAGCATACCAGCATTTCATTCCACCAAAAGGAGCGCGCAACCGGTTCCTCCATTCTAAATAAGTTGACTTTACACATGGTAATGTGTCTTCTGTAGTTTTTTTTTTTTTTTTAATGTAGATTGTGAGCCCCATATAGGGATCACAATCTACATTTTTCCCTATCAGTAATTCTTTAGAGTATGGGAGGAAATCCACGCAAACACAGGGGGAACATACAAACTCCTTGTAGATATCGTCCTTGGAAGGATTCAAATCCAGGACACCAGCACTGCAAAGCCGCAGCGCTAACCACTGTACCCTGTAGTTTGTATTCTGAACCCATTGCTTCCTTGTAATCTCTATTGATTATCCGAACTACTGGAGTGGAGCACAGATTATTCCGCTCACCAAGTATCACCTCAAACATAAATATTTTCCTGTTGTTCTACATATGTTCTATGTGTGTGGTGAACATTTTGTAATATATGTAATGTTTAGTGGTTGCACATCGGTGGCCATCTTGTGATACGTTCAGCCTTCTTCACTGGGCATCCTCTTTATTGAACCTTTTTTTCGGTTTCATAAAGATGGTTATAGTCAATATGGTTAGGAGTTTTCTTATCTCTTTATGTTCTTCTGAATTTCCTGTTGCTGGTGGCATACTCAGTGTATTGGATTTATTGGTCATCCTTTGGATGTCAGTATCCGCGTTGCTGGATTTTATGGTCGGCAGTGGATGACGCTGAGATAGTGTTTTCGGTAATTCAGCATTTCTAGCGGACAACATGAGAATAAAGTATAACCATTAGTCTTAAGTGTGTCATATATTTCCCACAATCCCGTGAGCCAGTCTTCTATTGTATAACCAGTTCTTCTTACCTATGATGTTTCGGTGAATATCTGTTCCACAATATGACGCACAATAAGGCAAAAATACCTTTTAGATCCTGCCCATGTTCTACAAATTGTCCAACAAGAGGCGTTATCCATCTACTGATGTTGATGAGGTAAGGATAGAGGCTGCAGGCGATATAGTTAGAATAAGTACTGGAAATGCAGTGACATCTATCAGAAAATATCGTAACGCTCAGATATGTGCCCGCTCTGCCATTTGTGACACTACGCAATCTATGCAATCACTTGAGGACTATGGAGTGGCACTTAATACTTCAGAACTCATTTACTTTGACATAATGCATAAAATTCTATTACTTGCAAAATTATAATAATCACCTATGGTAGTAATAAAGTGGTGCAGAAATTTCTCTAATACAATAAAGGGATTCTTTCACAGCATGCGGTATGAAATAGGTTGTACAGCATTAAAAAAATGTCAGATTTCTTCTAAAAACAGCACCACATCTATCCACGGGCTGCCTATGGTATAGCAACCTTAGTCTTATTCATTCCAATAGAGCCAAGCTGCAATACCAGACACAGAACTATACAAACTGTGCAACTGTATAAAGCTATCAGTCTTCTATCTAACTATCAGGGCAAGGTGCAGACTGGATTGCTTGCTTCTTAAAGGGATTCTATCATTAGAATACCCTTTTTACGCTAAATACATGTAGGAATTGCCTTAAGAAAGACTATTCTTCTCTTACCGTTACCATTCTGATCCGCACGACCATTCCTGAGAAATATCTTTTTTCTTCCTTATGCAAATGAGTTTTCTCTCTGCACTGTGGGCGTTCTCCTGTGCTCAAACATCACAGGGGGTGTCCCCTGTGCTGTCCGAAAACTCTCCAGCAACACTTCCATCTTTTTCTCGGCCTCCATACTCTCTCTCACACTGCCATTGCATCTTTGGCCAAAAGCACCGACTGCACATGTCCCTCAGCCATTTTCCTGTGGCCGAAAAGAAGAGGCCACCGGAAAATGGCCGACGGACATGCACAGTTGGCTCCGTCGGCCATTTTCCTATGGCCAAACAGGAGAGGCCACAGGAAAATGGCTGACGGATATGCTCAGTCAGCGCTTATGGAGAAAGACAAGATGGGAGCACAGAAGAAGAGGCAGTCCGCAGAAGAAGACAGAGATGTTGCTGGAGAGTTTTCAAGCAGCACTGGAGATGCCGCTAGTGCTGCGAGAAAACTCATTTACAAAAGAAGATATTTCTCAAGAACGGTGGCGCAGATCAGAATAGTAAAGTTAAGAGAATAGCATTTCTTAAGGCTATTCCTACATGTATTTAGTTTAAAAAGGGTATTTTAATGGTAGAATCCCTTAAGAAAAATGTGACTAAGTATAATCATTGACAAAAACAATAACACACCCGAGACAGAAATGTCAGATTGTGGCAAAACTCAGAATACAGTTATGTCTCAATTAGATATATATATGTTACAACATGTGTAGTCTAATAAGATACTGGGTCTTGCCACAAGAGGGCAGTGTTTCCCTACTGGCCTGTAAAAAGCTCTCAGAGGCTACTTTGGGGTAGTATACCTCTTGGTAAGTGATTGTTGACTACTACACATACACATACACTACTCCACAATGCAATTGAGTACATTTTGCACAGGTGACAGGCTTTAAGAGAAGGATGGTTATTTTTATTATTTGAACAAATTGCCTGCTTTGGCAACCTATGAATGTGAGGATCTACACGTCCGGCATGAAAATCTATGGCCAAAAGTCCTTCAGGACACCATACGGAACCTGTATGCCTCCATGCCCAATCTTATCTCATCTTATATTCAGGCTAGGGGCGGCCAAGCAGGGTACTAGTCTCCATTCAACTGTACAGCTTTCCCCAATATACTTTTTCTTTCACTATAATATTGTATAACATACATATAACATCATTACATTCACATATAGAAAGTTTCATCCCATTCCAACAACTCTTTCTTGGTGCAATACTCTTTCTGCCACTGAGTGTATATATTTGAGTTTTCCAGGCCCTAGAAAGCCAATGGGGCAGATTTACTAATCCTGGAAACAATTAGACTTTTGCAAACTTTAACTAGTTGTTCTTAAAATGCACCAGATTTATCACAGTGGCTTATGCCAGATGCTATATTTGGTGTTTCTTTAGACTGCCTAGTTTATACCACCCATTAGTTGGCTTACTTTGTGCCAACATTTTGTGCACTGTGGCATCTCTTAAGCCACCCATGTTTTACATTAAACCACAAGGCCAGAAAAGTATCTAAAACATTTAATACATTTGATGCCATTGATGCATTTTGATGCATCTCCTAATGATTTACAAATTTGTTCTACAACCACATATGAGGCAAGAATACATAAGACACTCACAGTTCTTTTCCTATCATTGTGTAAAGGGCTGCAATGATCTCTCAGTCCACAAAATCTAAACTGTGATCCTAATTTTGATGGACCAATGACCATAATGTATACGGTATGAATAGAGTGGACGTCTATCCTATAGAACAGTTGTGATGTATTCTGAGTCTTTTTTATAGCTAATTTGCATAGGTTCCATTGAGTCACGTTGGAAGTTGCATTCTGTGTGCAGAAGGAGGACACAGCGGGCTAATACAGAATATCAGTCAAACTCAATAGAATGTTTTAAAATGAACCCCACAATGTTACTGATAGCAAATCTTATAATATCTTTCTTATTTTATAAAGTGAGTCTATCACCAGACCCAGCATTTCAGCCCAGCGCCACAGATAGATAGGTGAAGGTCACCTGTATCAAGTGGTGCCTTCCCCTTGTGAATTGGTGCCTCCGATTTTGGAGCAATGAATGTGTTGCTGCTTACCTCTCTGAAGTAATGGCAATGCCCATGTTGCTCCAAAGAGATCCATAGTGATATCTTGGCAATGGAGGAACTGATCCATAAAATGAAGAAACCGCTTGATTGACTAAGATAGGTTCTGGTGACAGACTCCCTTTAACATAAAAGATTGTAGATGCATAATGCTCAGTCTAGAAGAATCTCTTCTAGAGTACAGGCAGGATATACAGGACGTGTTTGCCTTATTTGGTTTCATATTGTAAATATATAACTTGATCATGGCATGTAAGATGAATGGATAACATATTACAAGGATCAGTGTTCTGGGCTCATGGGAAATCTTTGATCTCTAGAAATATTGGATTGCTAAAGGCACCATCTCAGTGTAGTCAATGGGAAAATCAAGTGACGAGAGCAACTCTCAATAAGGCATGGACACTGGTTCTAGACTAGTCAAGGCCATTATTACAAAAACTGCCAACCGTGTAGGGTTTTCTTATGCAGTAGTGTTGATGGTACATTGGTAATGGTGAAACTGAGGAGCAGCCAGAAGTCTTGTCAACGAAAGGGGTCAGAGGTGGATGAAAGCAAGCCTTCAGACAAAGGGGTGGACCACAGTTATGCAAATTGTAGTTGAATACAGTTCTAGTGCACCAACTAACACATCAGAATACACAACTCATTGCCCCTTAGCACAGATGGACCATAACAGCAGAAGTCCAAACTGTACACCATTGCTGTCTAAAAGAAAGAGAAAAGCAAGATACCAGTGTGCAAAACAATGCAAAAAAGTGTATCACTGTGCATTGGAAAAACATCAAATGGTCAGATGAATCCAGATGTCTGTTGCATCAAACTGATGGGAAGGTCAGAATTTGGAGCAAGCAGCATGCATTAATGAACTCTTCCTGTCAGGTGGAGTAATGATGTATGGTGGAGGTGGAGTAATGGTGTATGGTGGAATATTTTCATAGACATGTTGTAAGGGAATTGCTAAAAGAGCAATTCCCCAGTAGCTGCTGATGAACTCTGGGGAGAGTTGCACAAGAAGAAAGTGAGCCCTAAGCTGAAACCCCCTGCTGTCCCTTCCTTCATGCTGATCCTCTCCTAAGCAACAGGAGACAACTGGTTGTCAAGCCCTTCCTATATACATGTGACACCACAGAATGCAGACAACACAAACAATAACAAAGGGAGGTCAGCTAGCCAAGAGTCTAGTAACAGTTGAGCAACAGAGTACAAAATCGTAATCCAAGAGAATAGTCAAAGGTAAAGCCAAAGATCAATAATAAGAGTTCAGGTAACAGATAAGCAAGAGAAACAGCCAGCAAGCACAAGGCAATAGCAAGCACCAATGTGAATGTGAGCCAAGAATAAATTGGGAGGAAAAACCCGCCCTGGACCTCATAGGAATATAGGCTGTCACTCACACAGGTAAGGCTAAAATGAACTATTAGAGGAGCAGAGGGAAACCAAGGTGAAGGAGATGGATGTGGTGGAAAATCATTTACCAAGTTGAGGGAATAGGACAGTGTTCAGACAATACAAGAAGTCACAGCCGGACATGTCTCCTGTGCTGAAGCATATGGCCGGAGGATGACCCCAAAATCCGAACAGGCAAAGATGTTAAACACGTGGTATCATTTACAAACTTACAGAAAAGAATGACTAAACGCTAAAGAAATCCAACGAGATAATGTAATAAAATGTCATAGTTGTAACAAGTCAGTTTGTAAAATTTCCTACCCCCTAGATATACCATGCTCAACTGGGAGTGGTGTTATTGAAAAGTGGAAGCCATTAGAAACCATAACAATTCAGCCACCAACAGGACTGGATAACTGCCTAGTTCCAACCTTCTACTGGCATTAACATCAGCACAAAAACTGCACCAGGAGATTCATGACATGGGTTTCCATGTCTGAGCAGCTTCACGCAAGCCTTACATCATCAAAGACAATTCCAAGCATCAAATGGAGTGGTATAGCCATGTAAAGCACACTGCCAATGGACTCTGGAGTAGTAGAAACATGTTCTGTAGAGTGATGAGTCACACGTCTTCATTTAACAGACTGATGGACAAGTCATTTTGTCAACTGTAAAGTTTGGTGGAGGAGGGATAATGCTATAGGGTTGTCTTCAAGGGAAGGTCTAGGTTCCTATCAGGGTCCAGGGTTGCTAGGTGGGGTGGCATAGACACAAAAGTCCAGATTCTTTAGTCCAAAACAAAGGTAGAGTTTATTTCCACTCATAAAGGTAGTGCAGCAACAAAAGGAAACAATACAAAAATAAATACCTGCCCGGCTAGGCTCTAACTAAACATAGAATAGGTTACCTCACCTAGAAGAACAGAAATCAAAAGCCAGTAGATTCGTTCAGGACACAGCTCCAAAAATATGACCTCTCTGGAGTTTGCACTCCAGCCAAGCTCTGCCCAAAGTCTGCTGCTGGAGCTGACTTCTTAAGCTCCCTTGATGAGCAGACTCTCTGCAGCTGAGTCGCTGCCGGAACATCCCCAAAGTTTGGACTGGAGTGGGGTGGAATGACAGGTCCCACTACCAACCTACCTGCCATTCCTAAAGATGTACAAAAGTTGTCTGCTGAGAACAAACATTCTTTTTGGGGTTTTCTCATATCACCCACCTTAGTAGTCTGGGTGAGATGTACACCCCCTCCATTACCTGACCAGCCATTGGCTTACAGTTCCTTAGTTCCAGAGCAGTGGTGTAACTAGGAATCGTCATTGGGCTTTTCAAACCTAGTGACAGATCCTCTTTAATTTGAACCCTGAGAGAAAGATTAGTGTAATATTGAGCTATGGAATGGTGTTTATCCTATATAGTATCACCTATGTTTCAATGATGGGGGGGGGCTTCCATGATAGTGATATAATAATTATACAGTGGTATAAAATAATTAGTAATGATATATTTCATGCTACAACTTTAATATTTGTCCTTCTTTGGTTACCAGGGATCTACGGCAGATGGTGCAGGAATATTTCCACAATCTTTTGTGAGAATTATCAAGGATCTTCCTGAAGAAAAGTTTCCTGTTAGCTGGTTACGTTGTTATTTCCACGATTATGATGTGTGCTTAATCAGGTATTTGTAGGGGGTGTTATATCAGTCAGTAGTCACATCATGGCCGTGTAGTACACAGATTTACAGTACACCCTCTTGTATTACAGAGATATCCCATTAGAAGAGGATGTGAAGAAACGGCCGTCATACAATGAGCTGATAGAATTAATGCGGTAAAATCTACGTTTTCGGATATAAACTATAGAATTAAACCAGTAACGGGGAATTGGCTCCATTAGGTTTATCGTGTAATTGGTTGGTTTACTCTCTATGTACATTATTACTGGAAGGGGCATTTCCCTTGGCTAACAGAAGGTCACTCTTATAATGGGCAGCATTTCTCTACAAGGCTGCAGTATGCAGTATTGGTATTTTTAGCATGCAAGAAAATCAATAGTCACTGAAGAAAATAAAATTCATTTTTGTTATATGGCTTAATTGTCAAGGCAAACTGAGCCATTTACAATATATTTTGCCATAAGGCCAGCAGAATCTCGGAACCATTCACAATAACAATGCCCGGATTGTTTAGTGAATGTACAGTTTTCATTTCTGCTTATTGATCTATGCCATTGTCTCTATGTCGGGAGAATTTTCCTACATGTATAGTACCTCCAATGGATGTCTCGGTATAGGTATACAGCCTATAGGTTCTCATTGTAAAACGTATACCACATACACAGGGGCAAATTTATTAAGACTGGTGTTTCATAATAAAGGCCCAAAATGCATGATTTATGGAGAGGCTCTGGCGTAACGTCCTTGCGACATATTACATATCTGCGCCAAAAAAAACTTGAATAGATGCTTCAATTAATTTCCCCAATGTGCGCTACATTATATAATACAGCAAAAAAATAGTGGCCAAAATACACTCCATTTGGTGAATAAAGGTCTATATATATATGCTTGTGGGCTGGTCTAGGAGTTTCAACATATGGCAAATATATTCTGCAATTCCAGCATGATTATAGTCTTACTTCAGACCAATGCAGGTACTGATTAGAGTTGTACAATACAGGTATAGCGGAGGTATCCATTTTAATATTGAAATATTGACCAAGGATCATGTAGGGTATACGCCAGTCTAATAAATAGCTGTCCATGTACTGTACCCCTTGGCAATGCCCAATACCATGGATCAGTAACCTTCATCGCTCTTTAATCCCCACTGTATGCACTTGCTAAGCTGTTTGTGGAAGTCTTACAGAAGTGAATGGAGCATATTAGGAGTTGTAGTCACACAACAGCTGGAGTGACCTAGAAGAAATACTTTTCTACCATTTCTGTAGTAAGGGTGCATTCACACGGAGGAAAACGGTGAAGAATTTGGTCTGGAATTTCAGCACTGAAAAAAAAGCCTCCCACTGACTTCAACGGGTTCCAGCAGAAAAAGTAACCGATTGAAGTCAATGGGAGGCTTTTTTTTCGGGGCTGAAATTCCACACCAAATTCCTCACCATTTTCCTCCATGTGATTGCACCCTTACACATGCAATTCTGAATGAATCCATGACAGAAAACTTCTCTGTGCCTTCACATAAAATTGTATGTATGTAGAGGATGGTACATTATAGGCCTACAGCAGCCAATGGGCGCCATGTAAAGGAGATGCACAGTTCATGTCGGTAATATAACTGTGACCATAAGCCCTGAGGATAGGGCTACACAAAGACTTTGACGGGCATTGTGAGGCAAAACACGAAGTGAATGTGGTCACACTGCGAATTGCAAGTTGCAGCAAATTTGATACATTGACCATTGACACATTGACATTGGTGTCGTGATTACGGCAACTCGCAGTTCGCAACGTGACCGCATTAACTGTCATTACTTCTGATGGCAATGACGCTAAATCTTAAGCTTCGACAATGCAACAGTTTACTGTAGATAGAGATTATTAACCCCATAACAGATTATTAATCTTATCCATGTTCTCATCCAGAAATCAGTTCCCTGACATTGACCTGGCCCTGAATATGAAGGATTCAGATGGTGACCTGATTCGTCTGGTTGACAACAGTGACATGGAACTTCTTGTTACAAAGGGAAAAAGAAAGTCACAACTCGAGAAATTCTTCCCCTGGGAATTACACATCACACGCTTTGATGATCTGGACGTATATGACCTGGATGTACATAAGAACGTGGAATGAGGAGAAAATCTGCTGCTGGAGATGTTAAAGACTTTAGGAATATGAGGGAATTGAGAGGTTAAAAAAAAAAAAGAAAACTTACTCAAATTTAGGTCAGTGAAGTGTTATAAAAGAAAATTGCATTGAGATCAAGCAGTGTATGTAACTCTCAGTGGGAAGTCCACGTATCATGTAATCCAAAAGAATCAGATTATGACATTTTCTAAACACATTAACGCCAACATTTCCTCCTTTGCTGCTGGCACTGTATAATAATAAGTATCTAATATGGAGGTAACAAGATGGAGAAAGTCAATGTAAAACCTGCCCATAAGAAGTTACATTGTAATGGTCTCTTGGGGTAATTCTTTGACTATTATATAAAACATTGGCTCATTTTATATATTGTTTATTATATTCTTATTGGTTATTTAACCACCGGACCAATTCTGCCAAAATAAGCCTAGAACTTGGGCCTCAATGGGGCATGGAATATGTAAACCCTGCCCAAAAATAGCCATTCCTGCCAATTTGTGTGGATTCCTAAAAATCCTAATTCCGGCCATTCGTATGTAGGCAAATATGTTACAGGGATCATTGAAGCACTGACTGTTAGGGGCCACTTATCTAAAACATACAAGTCCATTTGTCTACCTCAAGTATTCTTCCCCACAGATTTCAGATAACGCAAGATTCACACTGGAATTCGAGTCTCTGTCCCCCATTCTGCTTAAAATCGGCAAAGAGAAAAGTCCTTCCACACGTTCTCTTGCTAGACACCATATGTAAAGTGCACACAGTGCAGCCACATCTTCTTGAATTTATTAAGACTTCGTTCATATGCTGCAGGCCACGGTGCAGCTGAAAACCATATGGACAGGCTGATGGCGTCACGGCATGAGTCTCTTGAAGAACATGCAGTTTTTCATGCAGAACCACATAGCCATTATCAATAACACCCACAGTCAAACCACAAACATCTATACACATGAGAGTTAAAGGGGTATGCCAATAACACTCACTCTCTATCTAAGGAATTGGGGTAACTTTCTGATCAGTGGGGTCCAACTGTTGGGACCCTGATTGATCACAAGGACTGGAGTGTTTTGTACCTCATTCTGAATGGAGTGATAGGTCAGGCAGAGAATTCATTTCCATGGGACAGCTGGAGATAGCCGAAACAAAGTACTTGCCTATCTCCAGTGGTCCTACTGAAATGAATGTAAATGTGCATGCTGCCCGACCCATTGCTCAACTCATATTGGGGTGCAAAACACCCCAGTTCTCAATCAGCAAGTCAATCATTGTTTCTGGATACCCCTTTAATGAAACCCTAAACCAGACCCCCTTAACTAATACAGAGGCCAAAGACGTCCAAGAGAAGTAGTACTGTGTGATGTCTATACAGGTCATGAGAAATGATGACGCCTACATCATACAGCACGTCTTCTGAAAATGCACATATACACTCACACACCTATACACACAAACGCAGACCCTTCCTCGGGCAAAATCTCCAGAGTTTTCTTGTTGCTATGACTGGGAGACCCTTTGATCATGTGATGAGATTGCTTGATCTCTGTAAAGATCCTCCAGTGACAGTACAATAAAGACTGCAGACTGGAGACTCCGGCATACATCAATATTTTACATTTTGCATTGAAATTTTGTAAATTTTTTGTGGTAAAATCTCTATGTACATGCATGTGTGGTTTTGTGGCATGGTCATCTGAATAGAGCACAATGGCTCTATATGACGATATAGGTCAAGGTTCACTTATGGCAAATCTGAAAACATTCGATATAAGCGATGAGTCCCCAACTCAAACATGTCATAGACCTTTGGTCTTCATGGTTTAATCTTTCACCAAGCGGTTGTACCATTTGTCTATACCAGTAAGTCCCCACATCTCACATTGATGCTTGATAATACAATATACTGTAATCTACAATGTGTTATTTGTCATAGAACTTGATGAAGACAAAATGACTGTCAACAATAATGTCCTGATTTACACACAACCATGACGTACTTGTCTGTAAGAGTAGAATATAAAATATGGGAAAAAAAAATCTATGCTAATTTTGACCAATAGTAGAATAAAATATTTATTGCCATACTTGGAATAATGTACAGCCCTGGCTACAGATTACTGGTGAAGGATGGGTGCTATGAGGGTAAGCCTTGTACTATAGAACCAGACGTGGAGCATGTTCTCCATGTGTTTCCATAAGTTTCCTCCATATATTATGGATTCTACTCACACTCCAAAAACTTAATGAAGAGATAATTGGAGTTAGCCCTGGTACAGAGGAATAACTTAAAGGGGTTGTCCAGTTCATAACTGTATGATGTGCTGTTATGGGTGACATGTCAGCCATGTTTTCCAAAATTGCCCATTCTCATGCAGATTTGATAATGAATATTTCTATTAGTCCCATGGACCTTGAATGGAGCAGCAGCACACATGGTGGACATGGGATCTCTGTCCTGGGTCCCAGCTGTTTGGACTCCCATTAATCTAGCAATTATCACCTAGCCAGTGGATTGTTGTTCATTTATTACCAGAACACCCCTACAAGGCTAAGGCCCCACGTAGCGGACCGTACAACCATGGTGGTTGTATCACAGTTTTTGCTACAGTGCTTTTCTGGATCATGTGGACAATACAAAGAGGTTATTAATACAAGTGATGCATTAGAGTGCAACATTTATGTAAGGGGACATTAGAGGCATAATTAACAATATTCATTGTAGGTGGCTCTTAAGGGCATAATTGATTTATGGGGGTACACAGGGAGCAGTATAAATTATGGGGTATTATTACTTGAGGCAGGGGGATAACTTGAGGGGGTGCAGAGGGTGCAGTCACACCGGGGTCCAGGAGCCATAGGGGGCCCATAAACACTGGCATCAGTATTGAGGTTGTAGCTTCCATCTGTCCTATAAGCTAAGGAGACCCACAGATTACCCTAACCACAGTAAGGTGGATTAAACTCCTTAGCACCCATAACCATCACTATCAAGAATTCACTGTAGGAATGAGGTAGGGGGCCCCGGACAAAGATTGCACTGGGGCCCACAAGACTTTAGTTATGCCACTGCTTGAGAGGCACTATGAGTTAAAGGGGACACACAGGAGCATTATTAAATTAACTTAAAGGGGTTGTCCCATCACAAGGATCCTATCTATACTGCTAGTTTATGTGGATTTAAGACTTTTCCTAAATGCATTATCAAAACTGCTTTGCATGGCCGCTATCTTAATTTATTCACTTCATTGTTTACACTCCGTTTCTATGGCCCTTGGGATTATCTGCTCATTTGTCAAGTGATGTAGCTGCCTGCTCTCAGGGGGGAAGGAGGGGCTGGGAGCAGCTCTGAGCTGTTTGCATCTGATAAGTAGCGGAGCTTCTCAGATAGGAGAGGTGAGAGCTCTTATCAGTTGGTTTAATTTAATTTGGCTGATAAGGGCTGATATAGGGATTCCGTTACCTCAGTATGTAATAAAAACTGACTCAAATCCAGCTCTGCTACATCAGCTTCACACTGTGGTAATTAATTTACAACCAATCCCGTGCAAGTGAAACCCCGCCCACCAATGTGCCGAGAAAAGCAGGAAGAGAAGAGAGCACAACAGCCTGCAGGTTAGTGAACAAGCGTCATGGGAATACCCCTTTAAATAAAAAAAACATATGGGGGTGTTATTCATTGGGGGAGGTGTTATATGTTTTTTTTACAGTTGCTGCTAGCAAAAGGATGGGTAGGTTGTATAGGTAAGGACAGATGCCTGGAAGGCTGAGGCCCCACATTGCAGAATCACAGCTTTTTTGTTGCAGATTTTGCTGTGTTTTTTTGAGCCAAAGCCAAGTGTGGCTACAATAAGAATGGGAAATATCTAGGAAGCAAACAATGTCAGAGAGAGAAGTAACAGCTGGAAGAAAGTCATGGTGGTCCATGCTAAAGAGATAAGAAATGTGAATGATTACATCAGAGATATCACCTGTAAGTCACTAAATGTTTCCTTTACTGTATTCACCTAATGCAGCGATCAGCAACCTTCGGCACTCCAGCTGGTATGAAACTACAACCCCAACATCCTCCATTCACTTCGATGGAAATTCCAAATACAGCAGAGCAAGTATGTATGCTGGGAGTTGTAGTTTTATAAGAACTGGAGAGTGGAAGGTTGCCTACTAGAGATGAGCGAGTAGTATTCGATTGAATACCTCCCCTGCATAGTTTTTTTGGGGAAAAAAAGCGCCAAGGAAGGTGGGAGGGGAATCAAATTTTTACTGCGTGGTACTCGACCGAGTACACCAATAACTATGCAGGGGAGGTATTCGATTGAATACTACTTGCTCATCTCTATTGCCTTCCCCTGACCTAATGTTTCAGTGTGCAGTGCCAGCATCTACCACTCTATAGTCACCCTATAGGGATAATATTGGTAGACCTGGGTTGGAGGACCACTCGTATTTGTTTGCCGTACACCCCCCTCAGACTAAACCCCAAGTTACGCCTCTGGTGTGGTGTAGTTATGAGTATAGGCTAAATACACAAATATATTTGCAGCAGAATTGTGTTTGTAGACTGTAGATGTAGCAATGTGAAAATGCTGAAATAAAATGACTTTACTCAATTGTTAACAGCAACTTCCTTAAAGCACAGCAAGATGTTATTTTCATTTCTCTCATTACAATGACCAGTGATAAGTAAACCGACTGAAGAAACAGCTAGATTCTTCTTATGAAGTATAGGCCTACAAGGATCGCATTTGCTTTTTAAGGACAGCCCACAGACGCACGATCAGATCACATTGAGATCTTAGGGAATTTGGAGGCCATGTCAACATCCTAAAATCTTTGTCATGTTCAACCATTCCTGAACTTTTGTAGTGCAGTGTAGTGCCACTGCCATTGGGGAGTACTGTCGCTATGGAGGGGTGCACTTGGTCTGTGACAACTTTTAGGCAGGTGATCAATGACAAGTGGTAGGTGGTCTCTGTACGTCTTGGTATAGTACTCCATATACTACACCGCATAGCACTCAATAACACCTGGCATGGCACATAATGGATTTAAACCATGTATTATAAAAGGAGAGCTATAGACAGTATACAGATATACAGAAAACAAAAACAGCACAGAATTGTGGACTTTGTGTTAATAAAAAGGCAGTTCTCAAATGTATCTGTGTACATGAATGGCACGTGACCTCACAAACTAATATAATAAATTATGTAATATTTCTTTATCAGAAAAAAATGCCTCTTTCTCCACTTATCAGGTACTTTCCTGCTCCCCTACTCCCTGCTCAAATAACATTTCCCACCTCCACCTCTACCCTCCTCATGACATTGGGACTACAGATCTGGCTTGAGAAAGGTCTATTATGACCGAAATGTCACGATTATGATCTGGAATTTCTTCTGACCAAATATACACTAGTGGATGTTCTGATGTATATCCTTCTACATACAGCTTAGTTGAACAAATAAACAGAATCCTTAATGTGAAATCTATAACACCTTGGTTTTTCCTTGAGTGTACAGTGAGTTGGGGAACTTTACCACGTAGCACCACACCTGTGTACAAGTGTGCAGCACTTCCTTGGTCCTCACACCTCAGGCTGGATTCACATCAGTGCTTGCTCTACATTTGGGGATTCCATCCCCAAATCTGCTTGAAAGCGCATAGAGTCCTGGAAGCAGGACTTTTATCTCCACATCAGGCGTAACCCGGCGGACCCCATTATAGTCAATGGGGTCCACGTGACCACTTTTTAAGCAGATTGGGTTTCCGTTTTTCAGATCCCTAAGCAGACCCAGGTGTGAACCTAGAGTAAGTTTTGTCATCATCAAACAAATTACACTTTAGATAATCCATATTCCGATACGCAACCATAACAGGTTGTCACAAATGCAACCCCTTTCCACTTCAGCTGATCATCTCAATCCCCTTCTGTAAGTCATAGTGATCATGGTTATCAGTGCAGGAAGCCATGTCTCATTACACACTTTCCCATTACATGAATGCTGAAAACATAATGCACGGACAGAATGGATTCGATAGAATCGCTTTCTATTCTGATCATAGAGGGGACTCTAGTCCTAAGAGTCATGTAACACTTGGAAGTTCCCATTATGAAGATAGTTTTCTTCCCACCTATTTGTGATTGTGACATAAAACCACTTCCCTATTCCTAGAACTGGTTGCAACAAACAGGAAAACAGTCAGCCACATATTTCTTGTACATGTACACAACGGCTAGACGGAGACCATTTTCAAGCGATGGCCTACACTTGTCTATGGACATCTAGATCTAGAGCACCAAGACCATGACATGAGCACAGGTAAGATAGACGATAAGGGGGATGATAGTGGACAGCATGATATTTGTCCAAAGGTTGGGATGAGAATATACATGTGTAAACTGGTTGTCTAAGAGGGTGTATATATGTGTGTGTACACATAAACACATCTAGAACTTGTTTTTCTGCTCTGTGTGATATTTAATACTGTGAACCTTGTATGACCATATATATGCGTAAAATGTACAAAAACAACCTGTCATCTCAGGTTGTGTATAACGTCCTGGCCTTAAATACTACAGTAGAGGTGTTATACAGGGTATAAATCAGTGGGATAGTTTGTGCACACAAGGCGCTCCGTGTATGATGTGTGGGATGAGATGAGTCACAGATCATACATGAACAGATTTATACATACATGTCTACAGTTCTGATTTTTTAGGGAACAGTCTCACAAAATGGACCATAACTGGTAGCAATGTCACTGACTTGCAGTTTCATGGTACTCACAAGGTGTCGTATAAAGTACACTGAATACAGGGAGCTGACGGCCACAGCTTTTTAGAAGTCTTCTAACCAGTATCCCCATAAGAGGAAAAATAGGAAAACTTATTGGTCCCAGGGCAAGTGTTACATAGATGGCTTTCTGTAGACCAACAATATACAGATATGGATAGATGAGTATACAAATATATATATATATATTTTTTTTTATCAGATATCAACAAATCAAAAATATTGCATTCTGTACTCAATTGTCTGATAAAAAAAAGACCAAAAACTTAGATAATGGCTGCCATGTCAGACACAGAAATAAACATTTTGGTCTGGATTTACCTATAGCCACAACATGCCCAAAATATCTATATAAATACCCTGAACAGTATGGATTCCTGAAGCTACCTCTTCCTTCTGAGACTGGTTAGAATGGGAAGACCACAACACTCTCAATGATATTGCTGCTATAAAGACTGGGCAGATTTTGGGCCCTTTTGGACTGTAGATAGATATAAACAGTCATTTTGGGGTGAGGATACTGTGACCTCTTATAGGGGGTATGTGGGTTTGATTCCACTTGTCAACAAAACCTGAACTATGCCTTTCATGGCCTCCTGGATGTGAAGTATTAGTCCTGCCATATGAAAATATTTCTCTGAAAAATTGTGTTTTTAGGTCACAAAGCTGTTGACTTGAAATGGATGTGTGCGTGACCTCTTTCTATGTCACAGTGGACTGCCTTAGTGAATTGGAACACTGGGACAGATTTATTAATACTGTCCTAAATTCAGACATCACACATTACCATTATGGAAATGCAGTGTTTTTGGCTGCAGCGGAAAAAATACTGTGTTTTACAGAGCCGTGGAAATGCTGTTTTTCCAAAAACGTGTGTGTGTTTGAAAAACTTAGTATGTTATTTTTAGCTGTGGAATCGCAAGCTTTTTCCATATAGATTTAATAGTGCATAGAAAAAAGTAGAGAGAAGCGGAAAACTTGCCGAAACTGCACCAAATTTATCACAGTGGCTCACATTGACAAATAGCTAGACAGGTATTCAGAAAACACTCCAGATTTATCACAGTGGCTCACACTAACAAATAGCTAGACAAGCAGTCAGAAAACACTCCAGATTTATCACAGTGGCTCACACTAACAAATAGCTAGACAGGCAGTCAGAAAACACTCCAGATTTATCACAGTGGCTCACACTAACAAATAGCCAGACAGGCAGTCAGAAAACACTCCAGATTTATCACAGTGGCTCACACTAACAAATAGCTAGACAGACAGTCAGAAAACACTCCAGATTTATCACAGTGACTCACACTGACAAATATTTAGACAGGTAGTCAGAAAACACTCCAGATTTATCACAGTGGCTCACATTGACAACTAGCTAGACAGGCAGTCAGAAAACACTCCAGATTTATCACAGTGGCTCACACTGACAAATATTTAGACAGACAGTCAGAAAATACTCCAGATTTATCACAGTGGCTCACACTAACAAATAGTTAGACAGGCAGTCAGAAAATATACTAGATTTATCACAGTGGCAGAGTCTCGATGATAAGTTTCATCCATCTTTGGACTGTCTAGACCACCATATTAGTTTTCTGTGGTTTGGCCCAGAATTTTCAGCCAAAATTTTGGAGCAATTTGTTGCATTTTGTCACATTTAAGCCATACCCGTTTTCCCTGTACACATTTGCAGATTTCTGGTGCACGTCAAGACATAATCATAATTGTGTGTCCCACGGTGTGATAATAAATCTGGTCCCTTCTAGGACTTATCCACGCCATGCCCACTTTTCTACACACTTTTCAAAGCAGTCTAGTGAGGTCTACAACTTGGTCCTTGGTACACTCTCCGAGCTGTACATGTATACTGACAGTTACCATCCTGATGGCATCCAAAAGGACACTCTTCTGGCTTTTGTAAGATTCTGGTGGCTATACTGGGAGATTTCCTGGTTATTCATCAAACCTATACTGCCAATTTTGTGTGAATGCACCCTTGCTCATGCAATAACTATTCGTATTTGCATTCAAGTTTTAATAAAAAAGGTATACTGATGGAGGCCAAAAGAACATATTTTTGGCCTCCTTAACAAAGATGGACATCTTGGATCTTGTGCAACTGTACAGGGTACCAGTATGTCAGATATAGTAAAAAGAACATAGGGCCAATACATACAGTGTTGGCCAAAAGTATTGGCACCCCTGCAATTCTGTCAGATAATACTTAGTTTCTTCCAGAAAATGATTGCAATCACAAATTCTTTGGTATTATTATCTTCATTTAATTTACCTTCAATGGAAAAACCACAAAAAGAATTGTCAAAAAGCCAAATTGAATATAATTCCACAGCAAACTTAAAAAAGGGGGTGGACAAAAGTATTGGCACTGTTTGAAAAATCATGTGATGCTTCTCTAATTCGTGTAATTAACAGCACCTGTTACTTACCTGAGGCACCTAGCAGGTGGTGGCAATAACTAAATCACACTTGCAGCCAGTTGAAATGGATTAAACTTGACTCAACTTCTGTCCTGTGTCCTTGTGTGTACCACATTGAGCATGGAGAAAAGAAAGAAGACCAAACAACTGTCTGAGGACTTGAGAAGCACAATTGTGAGGAAGCATGAGCAATCTCAAGGCTACAAGTCCATCTCCAAAGACCTGAATGTTCCTGTGTCTACCATGCGCAGTGTCATCAAGAAGTTTAAAGCCCATGGCACTGTGGCTAACCTCCCTAGATGTGGACGGAAAAGAAAAATTGATGAGAGATTTCAGCGCAAGATTGTGCGGATGGTGGATAAAGAACCTTGACTAACATCCAAACAAGTTCAAACTGCCCTGCAGTCCGAGGGTACAACAGTGTGAACCCGTACTATCCGTCGGTGTCTGAATGAAACGGGACTGTATGGTAGGATACCCAGGAAGACCCCACTTCTTACCCAGAGACATAAAAAAGCCAGGCTGGAGTTTGCCAAAACTTACCTGAGAAAGCCAAAAACATTTTGGAAGAATGTTCTCTGGTCAGATGAGACAAAAGTAGAGCTTTTTGGGAAAAGGCATCAACATAGAGTTTACAGGGGAAAAAAAGCGGCCTTCAAAGAAAAGAACACGGTCCCTACAGTCAAACATGGCGGAGGTTCCCTGATGTTTTGGAGTAGCTTTTCTGCCTCTGGCACTGGACTGCTTGACCGTGTGCATGGCATTATGAAGTCTGAAGACTACCAACAAATTTTGCAGCATAATGTAGGGCCCAGTGTGAGAAAGCTGGGTCCTCCTCAGAGGTCAGGGGTCTTCCAGCAGGACAATGACCCAAAACACACTTCAAAAAGCACTAGAATATGGTTTGAGAGAAAGCACTGGAGACTTGTAAAGTGGCAGCAATGAGTCCAGCCCTGAATCCCATAGAACACCTGTGGAGAGATCTCAAAATGGCGGTTTTGAGAAGGCCCCCTTCACATCTCAGGGACCTCGAGCAGTTTGCCAAAGAAGAATGGTCTAAAATTCTAGCAGAGCATTGTAAGAAACTCATTGATGGTTACTGGAAGCGGTTGTGCGCAGTTATTTTGTGTAAAGGTTGTGCTACCAAGAATTAGGCTGAGGGTGCCAATACTTTTGTCCGGCCCATTTTTGGAGTTTTGTGTAAAATGATCAATGATTTGACTTTTTTTTCATTCTCTTTTGTGTTTTTTCATTGCAAGCAAAATAAATGAAAATATTACCAAAGAGTTTGTGCTTGCCATCATTTTCTGGAAGAAAACGAGTATTATCTGACAGAATTGCAGGGGTGCCAATACTTTTGGCCAACACTGTATGATAAGAGTATTTGTAATTTGATGAGGCCCTCACAATTCTGCAGGGATAAAAGGAGGACAGCCTGGGAGAGGCAGAGGATGGCTGCAGGAGGTACAAGTTATAGTGAGAAGTCCCCATAATATTCTACTGTTAGAACAGATCATACTTTAAAGGCATACATGACCAAAGATCCCTTTATACTGCCCTATTATCAAATCAATTATCTTATGGCAATAGGTCAGTGCAATGCAGTGTGTTATATTATGTATAGGCACTTGTCAGCCTGGCAGTCAGCCAGTGTTAAATCAGCCTTTAAGGTATGACCTACATGAACAATGAAGTAGATGCCAGATCTGTGCACACCGGCTCCTGACATGTAAGTCCCATCCTGGCTAATGTTATCTTTCTCGTGGTACCATTTCTAAGCACAGGATGAGACATACACACATACCGTCATTTTGTTATTTCTGTGAAGTCTAAAGAATGTGGAGCAGAAGAAAAGATTTAACCCTGTGACTTTATCCTAGATGCCAAGTCAGCCTGACAAAACTTGCAGTGCAGCTTACCTGCAGATACCTGACCTTCAGGAAATTGGACACTTTGATTTTTCATTACTCAGGTCACGTACACAAGTCTAATGATGGAAGGTCAACAAAGCTGTTATAGGATCCAGAAGCTTTACATAAAAATATTGCTCTAAAATACTGCACACTTTATGAACTATACAATAGTGTAATGTACCTAGTAGACTCCAATGAGACTCACATCAAAACATTATGCACAGAGAACCAAATGTTGTGTAACGTACTAGAGAGTGCAGTGATTTGGTCCTAAAGACAGCCATATACATTTGACAAATGTTGGCCAAACCGATCAATTTTGCAGGACCGGTCAACTATCTAAGTTTTCCTGACTCTCCTATAATCAAAAATGTTGGGGAAAGAGGGGTCAGACATATTACACATGTTAGAGCTTTTGTTCCCACTAGAGATTATTCCCATCTACCCTTGGCAGGACATGCAGGTATCGTTGAGAGGTTGATGAGGTTGGGCTTCCTACAGCGTATGGCCAGCTTTAAGTAGAGTTTCCAGCTCTTGCCTACTACTATTAAAGTGCCTGCGAGAAGAAAGAACTCTACATTGTCTCAGACCACCCATTGGGAAGGGGAATGAGGCCAACTGGGAATAATAATAATTATGCCTTATATTACAACTTTTTTTGAGTTACTAGATTCTATGATTATCTGGAACACAAGTTATATTCAAGGTTGTTGTGTAACGCTTGCCTTTTTCATGTTTTCAAGGATGAGGTAAAAATGGGAACACTGGAGCTATTTGTATTTCTCTGCACCCTACAATTCCTACAAGGGATTCAAGGTAAGCATAGTGTTTGTCTATAGCAATGGTGTCTATGTAGCTGATTTCATCAAGAACAGAAACATGAAAGCTGCCAACAATTACTTTAAATTGTTGTTGCTGACAATCTAAGAGTGTATGGGGGCCTACCAACTGGACTTCAATGGAAGATGTTTGGTACAGGAGGATTGGAATATTGTATATCAATATGTGCAATCTTCATTTTGCTTGTAAATAATAGTCCACAAGAGAGGGTATATAATGTGTCCCCTTTCAAGAGACCAAATATCTGTAACCAAATAAATCTCCCCTGGTTACAATGGGCAGGGCCGGCTCCAGGTTTTCATGGGCCCTTGTGCGACAGAGCCTCAGTGGGCCCCCTTGTTGAGGAGGCGGGAGTTGAGACACTGCCCGCCACTGCGGGCAGACGAAGCGAGTGACGTCACACAGGAGCGCGGCATCACCTATGCCATACCTCCCAACTTTTGAAGAGTAAAAAGAGAGACAAAATGTGCAAATTTAGCCCTGCCCACTTTTATGTTGACTCTGCCTATTCTCATTCATAGTATAATCCTCCTACAGTCATCCGTAAATTATATGTCCCCCCCCTCCATCTCTCCCCCAGTTTCATTTACACCCTTCCTCTGCCCCCAATTTCATGTCCCCCCTCCATCTCTGTCCCCAGTTTCATGCCATTCTCCCCCCCTTCATCTGCCAACAGTTTCATGTACCCCCGTCTCTGCCCCAGTGTCATGCCATTCCCCCCTTCATCTGCCCCAGTGTCATGCTGTTTTCCCCCTCCTTCATCTGCCCCAGTGTCATGCCGTTCTCTCCCCCTTCATCTGCCCCAGTGTCATGCCGTTCTCCCCCCCTTCATCTGCCCCAGTGTCATGCCGTTCTCCCCCTCCTTCATCTGCCCCAGTGTCATGCTGTTCTCTCCCTCCTTCATCTGCCCCAGTGTCATGCCGTTCTCCCCCTCCTTCATCTTCCCCAGTGTCATGCCATTCCCCCCCTTCATCTTCCCCAGTGTCATGCCGTTCTCCCCCCTTCATCTGCCCCAGTGTCATGCCGTTCCCCCCCTTCATCTGCCCCAGTGTCATGCCGTTCTCCCCCCTTCATCTGCCCCAGTGTCATGCCATTCTCCCCCTCCTTCATCTGCCCCAGTGTCATGCCATTCTCCCCCTCCTTCATCTGCCCCAGTGTCATGCCGTTCCCCCCCTTCATCTTCCCCAGTGTCATGCTGTTCTCCCCCCCCCTTCATCTGCCCCCATTTTCATAGGCCCCCTTCATTATGTTCCACCCTAATATTTAACACAATACAAACACACTCACCTTTCATCGCTCCCCCGCCGCAGAAGCCGGGCCGCAGTGTTAAAGCAGGAGCTGAGCTGTGACAGCTCCTGCTTTAATCGCCTATGTATTCAGCTCCGATGGACGCCGATGAGCTGAAATTGGGACAGGCAAGTGCTGGGGCGAGCAAGTGCCAGGAGGCACCCAGAGGCTTTGTGGGCCCCGGCACTTGCCCGACTATGCCGTGTGCTGACGCCGGCCCTGACAATGGGAGTTCTGACAGTAGTACTGAAGAGTTGAAATAGACTTCGTATACCACAAGAAGGCTGTAAACAACTGATCTTCACGAAAATATCGGTGGAGAGTGACTGCATCAGCTCTATATCAGAGACTGAACCTGCAGACGCTCCAGCAATCACACAGTGGGCAGAGGAAGATTGAAGTCCAGACACTGCTGCAATGTGACATGATCTCCAGCATATTTCTAGCCTCAAGAGGGTATTCAGAGGATAGCCCTAGCATTCTCTATGCGTTTCACCCCACTTCCAAGGGTTCTTCAGGAGAGATATATGTATCTAGAAGGACATATGGAGAGCTTATATAGGTCAGAGATGTTGCAGTAAAAACCGCAGTTCCCGGAGTCCTGAAGTACACAAGTTGACCAACATGATGTCTAATTTTTGCAAATGAATATCAATGAGTCCTGATTCTCATCTATTGCTACACAAGGTTCTCTAGATATATGGACAGTGTACAATCTGTGAATTATATGTTGTTTTCTGTGTAATAGTAACGTCAACATAATATAAATAATAGGAAGGTATTGTGGTCACTTAGTCTGTTGTATTATGGTTTCCTTATTTTATAATTTTAGGTTCTGGACTTCTAGATTCTCTTACCTGTGTCAACAACTACCATACACTCTGGAGGTGTCAATGGAAGCAAAGTGCAAAAGCTCATGAACTGCTCCCCATGAATCTAATTCACTGGAGTGATATCAGCAGGTACGACTGTGATGGTCGTGACAATTTAGAGCTTTGTGGAAGAAGCCATGGTCTTGATCCATGACAGAATGATTAGACAGTAGCTAATAGTATCTGATAAACAAGTCAAGTTATATTGAATCCAGGGCTCTATGACGTCTGCCATCCACCGGCAGAATACAGGCTGCTGTAAATGTCTCGTTGAGGTCAGCGGATTAGTAATTCCTCTGCAGACCACTTTGTCATAATAATTTACCACTACTAAAAAGAGTTTTTCTTTATTGCTATATAATTGGTCTCTAATCATTACAAAGAAGAGACCCTACAGTGCACAGATTTCACTTGTACATGGCATTATGTTTAGCCATTGTCAATATATTATGTCCATTCTACATGTGATGTCTTCCTCCTTTGTTAACACACATTGTGTTAGCACATACTTGAATGCTCCAGACCAGCAAAGTGCCAAAACTTCTTTTATAGAGGTGGTCAAACTTGCTTATGATCAATTATAGAGGGTATTTGATTATCAGAACCTGGCTGCTACTTACCCTTTATGGAAGCAGAAAGGATGTACCTAAATTTACTTGCACTGCTTCTGCATTTTGACCTAATTTATCATATGTTGTTGTTCATCTGAGGTTGTTTTTACCTAATTTTTTATTTTGTACTCATATGTAAAACCATATAATTCAAAGAGGACATACTGTGATCAACATAGGAGCCCAGAGGCGGACAGACTCCCACTATAATACCTGGCATTAGTGATCATCCTGATCTTGGTTATATGGTTATTGGTTACTTAACCCCGTAGATGTGAAGCTTATAAAAAGGCTCCATCTGCTACTGAGACTGATCATTTTTTAATTCATCCATTTGAGTAGTACTATGATAGTTTGTTTTTTTCAGGACAGGTTGTATTTTTGAATGACGCTACAATCAGATGCATAAAACTATTGAATAATTTTTATTAACCCTTTCTGTGGGAGGATGGAATAAAATAGCAATTTCACCATTGATTTTTGTATTATAAGTTTTGAGACATTCACCATGTGGCGTAAATGACATTTCAACTTTATTCAACTTTATCACAGTAAAAAATATTGTTTAAGGAAAAGATCTGTAGCTTATTTGTTTTACAGACAATGTAGCTATAAGGGGCTTTTTTTATACAGCAGGAGGAGTAGTTTTCATTGGTACCATTCTGGGGTAAATGATCCTTTTTTTTTTTTTTCAATTCTGATTTTATTAAGTTTTTCATTTTACAGCATATACATATAAACATTGTTCACATAACATGTACATATAACAAAAAAAAAGAATGGTTACAAAGTAGATTAACTGACACATCAGGTGTCCATTAAATGTTACAAAAAGTTAGAATTTGTTTAATAGAAGTTATTTATTCACAACTATTTTGTAGATGAAGAAGGATTATGATGTTTTCCTTGCTTCTCTGGGGTATAAGATACTAAACTAAAATGTAAAAGGGGGGGAGGGGTGGAGAAGGTGAAGAAGTGGTAAGGGTGGGGGGATGGAAAAGGTATCCTTGACTGCTTATAACGAATTTATCTAAGGTAGGCCCGTCTTATTTTGATGAGTGGAATTGCCACCATGGGGACCAGATGTTGAGATATTTGTCATGTTTGTGCTCTCTCCAGCTAATGATTTCTTCGAATCTCGCAATTTGAAAAGACTTTTCTATCCACAGTTGTATTGGTGGTGTTTCTTCCTGTAGCCAGTAGAGTGGTATGAGAGATTTTGCAGCTTTGAGTAATAGTGTGACAAGGTTGGACTTTGACGGATTGTATGAAGAGGTTGGAATGATCCTTTTTGATGATGTTTTTTGGTGTTTTATGGTGATTTTTGGTCTTTATTGCAACACTGAAAAAAATTTGCTTGGTCTTAAAGGTCAAAACAGGCTTGTCCTAAAATGATTAAAATTGAGTGGAATTTCCCAAAAAATAATTTTGGGTAGATAAATTAATAACTTCAAATCACTGTCCATAGTCCAAGAAATAAGTTTAAAGCAACCATATGTAGCTTGTTGAGCAGACAGATTATATAAGGTGTGATCATAACACTTGTTTTTTTCCAATTTAGTAACAAAAGTAAAATCTGTGAACCAGACGACTCTGGTGAGATAAAAGATGGAGAATTATATATGACTTGTCATATAAATGAAACATTTGTCTATTCAATGACTACCACATATACCTTCAAACCAAAGCGAGGTGTCAGCAGAAGTACTCAGATAATCCCAAACTCTAATGGTAAGTAAACACACAACATATCCAAGGGTGATCAAAATGGACCCAGCTGTACAAAATGGCGATTGACAGTGGTATTGTAAAGAAACTGGACAATCACACATCTTTAAGGCCATGTGGTGAAAATGGTCTTCTGGTGGAGTCAATAAATAAGGACACAAGGGATCTGATCTAGTCTATGTCAGAGCTGATCCTCTCCAAAATATCATCTTATGTAGAGAATGTATAGTCTTAGTGGCATCCACCAATTGTTAGGAAATCCATACTGCATGTAATTTCTTCTTCCATATGGTTGGGCACTGACAATAGAACCCACGCCATTTAGACATTGAATACTTGTGTCTCTTCTACCTAATACTTTACCTGTCCTTACATATAGGACTGTCATTTGTAAAGAAAAAAAAAACAAAAAAAAACTACTGTATACTGGTTTGGGAAAATTGAACATTGTAGGATGGAACAAACAATTAAATTATGTCAATAAACAATGAATAATTTTTCATGTATTTTCCAGTTCGGATGTCACCACCAGAAGGGTTAATGGTCCAAAAATACGGTTTAAAGAATGATTCAGTAACTCTACGCTGGAGGATGCCTGATGATATCTCCTATCCTAGTCTTCTACTTTACCAAGTCACATTTTATAGAAAGGACTCGGAGTCATGGGAGGTATAAATATAACTGAAAATAGGTATGGGGTTGGGCATAAGATGATCGTAAAACATATAAGTATCAACCATGGAGGATAGATCCTCTCTCTATATATATATTAGAAACAGAACAAAAATACAATAATTATCCAAGACATAATGCACAGATGCAATAATACATAGTATATACATTAGATAGTATAATAGTAACAGTTATAGAGGTGAGATACTGTATTAGTATTAGCAAAAGCAAATATACATACAATAATAGTATCAGGCATAAGTATACAGTCATGAGATAAACAAAGCACACCATCTTTGAAGTCTATGGTTTTACATTCTGTATTAGGACATAATATACAAAAATCTGGTGATCAACAACACATGACAAATTGCATTGTGTCTTTGTTTGTTTACTGCTTCCTAATACCCTTGATTTACTGATCATCAGCAATTGTAACTATCTCTATAAAAGAAGTTTGTGAAGTTTTCTGGTCTGGAGAATTCAGGCATGAGTTAATATAATGCCAAGGAGGAAAGGCATCAGCAATGATCTTAGAGAAGGAACTGTTCCTGCCCATTAAGCTGGGAAGAGTTTGAAGTTTCTTCCTAGATATGGCACAATTGGCATCAGCCCCATGGGGTTTTCTGCCTTCCTCTAGGCAGGGTTATCGGTTGGATTTGTAGGACCTGTGTCTTCATTAAACCTAATCTACAAGGATACTTAAGTTATTATTCTATAGTGAGAAAGAATATTCACCAATGAAAAGTATATAAGACAGTTGACAATCTTTTTAGGAGTGACATCTGGTCAGCAAATTCACCCCAAGGTCAAACCACTCAATGCTCAGATCCTTGGCTCATTACCGGGCCAGAAAAGGCTGCAGCTCCAGCATTGCATTGCAGTTCCATGAGGTGAAAGGAGGTGTGTGGTTCTGTCCTGTAACTCTGAGTCCGGTGAGACAATATTGCTCCTGTTTTGTCCGTGTGGCTGGAAGTAAGCCACACATATAGTTAGGTTATCAGTCCTGTTTAGCTAGTGGCTCAGACAAGCAGGATTTTGTTTTGTGTTTGCCTGAAGTTAAGGCAGTATTTTGTTTTGCTCCTTTTGTGCCTGAAGTCAAGGTTTATTTATTTTTCTGTTTTTTTTTTCTAAATAAGCCAGTTTGCTGCATATTTTGTGTCCCGGTCTTGGCTGTTTGGGTCCGCATCACTGCTTCTACTGAGCTAACTTCCCCACAATATATATTCAAACTTTTTCCTTTTCAGGAGGCTCCTGTACTTGATATCTTGGGAAAAACGGAAGTCAGCTTCAGTACTCAGCTATTTGTTCCAGGGAGCACCTATCTATTCAGAGTCCGCTCTATCCTAGACAAAGAACAGCTGCACCGCAGTGCCTGGAGTAAGAGTATAGCATGGATGAGGCCTGAAGAAGGTATTTTTAGCTAGACATATGGACATAGGGGGTGCAGTTAGTGTAATTGCCCCAGCGGCCTTTAGTACTTGCTGCACACCAATAATTTTAACCTAGAAACCTAATTCCTCTTCCTGCGCTGGGAATCCATCAGTAACCACATTGTCTCTAATGGCAGCTATTGTAGTCTGGAGAACATGGAAAGTCATAACCAGCAGTCCATTCAGCAGTTTCTCAGTTATATCTGCTTCTGGGAATGGTAGAAAATATTTGCTGTATACTCAAGGAGATTTATTAAGACTGTTGTTTCATATCCCAGCCTGTGCTGGGGCCGTATGAGTTTACTTCATTAGACACATGCCTTGTATTATATTAGGTGCATTGTCTGCCCTCTGTGTCCTTTGTACAAGAAATGATTGACAGCCCACCGCGTATGACTGTACATACAGAGAAAGCTGTCAGTCACTATGCAGAACCGTCTCCGGGAATAGATGGCTGCCGCAAAGCATAGAAAGAGTAAAGATAGATCATACTGAATTTTTTTCCCCACAAAATGATATATCAATCCACTCAGCCTCTGCTCTATAACAACTCCTGCACATTACACTACATATTTATGGTGACAGGTTCCCTTTAAAACTGAGATCTTGGTTAAATAAGGGCATCAGCTGTAAAGTAGGTATAAGGTACAGTCATGGCCAAAAGTTTTGAGAATGATACAAATATTAATTTTTACAAAGTCTACTGCTTCAGTTTTCCTAATGGCAATTTGCATATACTCTAGAATGTTATAAAGAGTGATCAGCTTAACAGCAATTACTTGCAAAGTCAATATTTGTCTAGAAAATGAACTTTATCCCCCAAAACACATTTCACCATCATTGCAGCCCTGCCTTAAAAGGACCAGCTAACATCGTTTCAGTGATTGCTCCATTAACACAGGTGTGGGTGTTGATGAGGACAGGGCTGGAGATCAGTCTGTCATGATTAAATAAGAATGACACCATTGGACACTTTAAAAGGAGGCTGGTGCTTGGCATCATTGTTTCTGTTCTGTTAACCATGGTTATCTCTAAAGAAACGTGTGCAGTCATCATTGCACTGCACAAAAATGGCCTAACAGGGAAGAGTATCGCAGCTAGAAAGATTGCACCTCAGTCAACAATCTATCGCATCATCAAGAACTTCAAGGAGAGAGGTTCCATTGTTGGCAAAAAGGCTCTAGGGCCCCCAAGAAAGACCAGCAAGTGCCAGGACCATCTCTTAAAAGTGTTTCAGCTGCGGGATCGGGCTACCAGCAGTGCAGAGCTTGCTCAGGAATGGCAGCAGGCAGGTGTGAGTGCATCTGCACGCACTGTGAGGCGGAGACTCTTGGAGCAAGGCCTGGTCTCAAGGAGGGCAGCAAAGAAGACACTTCTCTCCAGAAAAAACATCAGGGACAGACTGATATTCTGCAAAAGGTACAGGGAGTGGACTGCTGAGGACTGGGGTAAAGTCATTTTCTCTGATGAATCCCCTTTTCGATTGTTTGGGATATCTGGAAAACATCTTATTTGGAGAAGACGAGGTGAGCGCTACCACCAGTCTTGTCTCATGCCAACTGTAAAGCATCCTGAAACCATTCATGTGTGGGGTTGTTTCTCAGCCAAGGGAATCGGCTCTCTCACAGTCTTGCCTAAAAACACAGCCATGAATAAAGAATGGTACCAGAATGTCCTCCAAGATCAACTTCTCCCAACCGTCCAAGAGCAGTTTGGTGATCAACAATGCCTTTTCTAGCATGATGGAGCACCTTGCCATAAAGCAAAGGTGATAACTAAATGGCTCAGGGAACAAAACATAGAGATTTTGGGTCCATGGCCTGGAAACTCCCCAGATCTTAATCCCATTGAGAACTTGTGGTCAATCATCAAGATACGGGTGGACAAACAAAAACCTACAAATTCTGACAAAATGCAAGCATTGATTGTGCAAGAATGGACTGCTATCAGTCAGGATTTGGTCCAGAAGTTGATTGAGAGCATGCCAGGGAGAATTGCAGAGGTCCTGAAGAAGAAGGGTCAACACTGCACATATTGACTTGCTGCATTAACTCGTTCTAACTGTCAATATAAGCTTTTGTTACTCATAATATGATTGCAATTCTATTTCTGTATGTGATAAAAACATCTGACAAACACACATAAAAACCAGAGGGCAGCAGATCATGTGAAAATAGAAGATTTGTGTCATTCTCAAAACTTTTGGCCATGGCTGTATGTACACCATGTGCTTAGGAAGTCATGACCAGATCAAAGTATGTTTGTATGTATGAAGGCAGAAGAGGGGGTAGGGGGTACCTTGGACCAAAGATATTGTGAAAATTCCCCATTTATTTTCAAAAGGGAAGGAAATGAAGAATAACCCCATAGTGCTGTCATCTATGGAGACCCAAGTCCCCCTGGGATCTGATCACAGCGTTATTCCGAGTGGTATTGAATTATTGAATACTGATCACAGCAATCCACTGCCCCCAACCAAAGCCATTCATTACGTCAATGTCAGTCATTGTCTTTAATAAACCACCAAATCTCTGCAGACGTTGCCGTATAAGATGTCTAGTTATCTTCCCTTTACTTCACTGGTATATGTTGAAATCAATCGGTGACTATAACCTGATAGACCCAAGAATCAATGGACACTGTTGTTGCCTGTCATCTGGTGATGTATCCATCACGAACCTCAAAGGGATTCTATCATTAAAATGACATGTTTTTGTCCCTAACACGTAGGAATAGCCTTAAGCAAGGCTACCTTTAGATGTCTTCACCACGCCGCCGTTTGGTAGAAATCCCGGTTTTCTTCGGTATGCAAATTAGTTCTCTCTCAGCACTAGGGGCGTCCCCAATGCTGTGAGAGAACTCTCCAGTGATGCTTCTATCTTCTTCTGGAACACCCTCTCCCTGTATCTTCTGCCATCCTGGGTTTCAATCTTCTAGGCCTCGGGCCTCGGACAGAGCCAATTGCGCATGCCCACAGGCCACAAGACAATGGCCGCTTACACCAGCTTACTGTGTAATTGGCCACAAGAAAATGGCTGCTTACTCAGATTATTGTGTAAGCAGCCATTTTTCTTGTGGTCACGGGCATGCGCAGTCTCCTCTGCCCAAGGCTTAGAAGATTGAAACCCAGGATGGAAGAAGACACAGGGAGAGGGCGTGCCAGAAAAAGATAGAGGCATCGCTGGAGAGTTCTCTTGGCAGCATTGGGGATGTCCTCAGTGCTGTTTGAGTACTGAGGACCGCCCCTAGTGCTGCAAGAGAACTTATTTGCATACCGAAGAAAACTGGGATTTCTACCGAACGGTGGCCCAGAGAAGACACCTAAAGGTAGGAGAAGACTAACCTTTTTTAAGGCTATTCCTACGTGTTAGGGACAAAAAATGTCATTTTAATGATAGAATCCCTTTAACTTCATTTTACTGTTCCTATAATGGTACATTAAAGCAAACACAGATATAAACCAAGCCTAAAGTGTATTGGGCTTTAAGGAAGAAGGCAGAAGTCAGGAGAAAGCATGGTGTGTTGGATTTCAATATGGCTAACGTTGGCTGTAACTTTCATTGCACAACCAAAGAACTTAGTCAATGGAGTCACATTTTAACCCAGAAGGTACTGCAACAGAGACTTCTAGTTGCAAAAGAATCAAGCATTGTTTGACTTTGTTGTGACAGTCAAGGTTACAATGGGAATTTATTCACTAACATAAGTGAAGGACTTGCAGAGCAACATGGCAATCCTTTGGTCACATGATGGGAGTTGCCATGTGGCCCTAGTTTAAGCCTCATCCTATGTTCCAGGGGAGACCTGCTACCTGGGGAGTTTGACAGTAGCTTTCTTCTCATTTGGAAAATACATCCACGATCAGCCTGATATTGGTGAAGTTGCCTGATGCTGCCTTTGCCAGAGTATTCCCAGATCCAAACATTTGCTCCACTTTGCCAAGTACTAACACTGAGAAGGAACCTGGACAATGACAATAACATGTCAACCAGCTTCTATCAGTATAACACAGACTTAGGCTCTAGTCACATTTTTTGTAAATTTTTCCATTTTTCTGTTCCATTAGAAGAGCAGAAAAAAAGAAAAAACTGAATTCTGGATCCATCATACGATGGACATCAGCTGCACCCAATGAACCTCGTTGCTTTTGCACTATTCTTCCCACCATATATGGATGAATCCTCTGATAAAGGCTTCATACGAAAATGTGAACAGAGCCAAAAACATTAACATATCTGATTATTTTACAACTTTTCGTAATGTGCTGTTTCTTCAGAGGACAAAGCCATCCCGCAAAACCTGCACTGTGAATATGATGGGTCCACAAAGATGAAGTGCAGCTGGGAAGTGACAAAAGAGCTGAGCTCCACGTCCTACATGTTGTACTACAAAGATGGCGCCACTAATGAGTAAGTTATATGTTTATTTAGGAGTGTAGTTATAGGGGGAGCAGAGGTAGCGGTGACCCCAAGGCTTTGGTGCCTGATGGGAGCCACATACAAAGACATAAGAATTCTAGTACTGCGTTGGGGCCTAGAAGTTTCATGTTAGACCTGTGAAACATCCCAAAAGTCTATATAAAATGATTCCTCTGCTTTTTTGGTTTGGAGTAAATTTTATTGTGGCCCCTTAATATTGGATGTGTTTCGTCTTGTGCAGAGAGAAGTCGTGCAATAACCTGTCAAGTCAAATGAAAGCTGGGACGCCTTATGTACTGTACAGCTGTACGTTCCAGATCCTCTCTACGGAAGCAAATCGCTCTTTTCACATTCAAATCCGTCCAAAAGAGGAACTGAGAATGTTAAAACCTTTTGAACACAGTGAGTAATATTCTACTTATATGGTATAATATTGTAAACTCAGACTTACCAACAGGCCTGAATTTGCTGGATTTTCCTGATTTTTAATAACAATCCCAGCAAATTCAGATGGACCTGAAAAGTGGTGTTTTTATCAGCCCGATGTTGGTAAGTATGTAGTCATAGATCTGTGAAATATAATATATGCTTATGTACTCTGTAGTCATATCGCCTCCTATATCTGCTAGAATAATCCCTCTCTCTAGTTCCTACCCCACCACCTCTCATTCTGCTTTTTCACCGGTTACCCAAACTGACCGAATATTTAGAAAATCTCTCATAATGTCATGCACTTTACAAATGCCACACATTTCAGTTACCAGCCCGCTAATAAAAAGGTCAGTTCTGTGCGTGGCCCATTGCTATAACATGGCACCCTACTCCAGTATGAGCAATAAAGAGGTAGGCATATAACTCTATAAGTATGGTTGGTCACCATACAAAGCACTTAGCTTTGTGGATACAGTCACAAATAGGTACAAGTCTTGGCAGTTACAATTTCTTAACCCCTTCCCGTTGACAGCATTTTTTGATTTTTGTTTTTCGTTTTTGACTTGCATAGAGCAGCCTGCAAAAGAAAATCACTGCAGACAGGCCGGGGAGCCTTTACAAGGCTTCTGGCTGTCATTCCAACATGACGTTGGCCCTATAGCATGCTCCAGACGCCGGCGATCACCGGCAAAATGGCTGCGCCCATGTGCCCCCGGGAAAATAGTGCCTCGGTCAGCTTTGACTGAGGCACTGGAGGGGTTAATGTCCCCAATCTGTCCGGGCACTGACCAAGGGCATTAGCGCTGGGTGTGTACTGTGTAAAACAGTAGGCACCCGGCAGCTATGGTGGCCGCCCAACTCCTGGGCAGCCGCCATAGTTAAACACCTGGCGTCCGCTGTACTATTACGGTGGATGTCAAGAAGGGGTTAAATGGGATTTCTGAGCCAAAAATATTGATGACCTATCCTAAAAATAAGTAATTGATATCAGGTTGGTGAGGCTCAGACATCGAGAACCCCCACTGATCAGCTACTGAGTGGGGGTTGGCCACAGCCACCTGCATGTTTCCCATAAACAGCTCTTTGTAAGGGACTCCTCATCTCCAAGATAATTGTCTGCAAATCTGTGTCTCTACTTTTTGGATGGGTTCTGGTTTGGCTTTAATCCTAGTAAGTACCATGAGGTTTCTTAGAAAAGACCGGCATTGATCTATTAGAGCGACCTTTCAAAAGGTGGTGCTAGAGCAAATTTTCATTTTCCATTAAGGACTTATTTGCATATTCCATTTCCTGTCATTCTTGTGTCATCACCTATTTTTTTCTCTCCATTTCACATTTATACTCATTGTACAGTATTCTTCTATTCCACGTGAAGGTAATAACACTATTACTGGTCTGTAATCCCGCATTGTAGGCCCACAATCTCTATTGATGCTTGTTAGCACCTGTTCATTTAGAATAATTCTGATATTTATTAGGACCGACAGTGTTGTTTGGGTAATGACCATGTTCACATTGAGGAGAAATCTCATGGAGACAATAATTTTACCTGCCTGTAGCATTATATAGATCTATGTAGGAAAAGGTTTGTCACATTAGGTTTTGCTATTTCTGAAATATTATTAGTAAATTAGATCTCAGCCTCTTGACAGCCTCATGTCTATAAAAACTGGGATTTTATTGCAAATTGCTGATAGAAATGTGATATCTTACATTGGTTGTATATGATATACCGGTAGCTCATAGAAATTAATAAAGAATATAGCATGTTCTCTGCTACTATTTCAGCTACTGTTACACTAAAACATCAATGTATTCTTGTGTGTTCCAGTTCAGACTGATCCTCCCACATATCTCGAAATAAAGGATCCTTCGAACTATAAATACAAGTTAGGATGGAGTCCGCCAGTGGTTACATCCTCCACCATCAAGCTGACATACCAGTTATGCTACTGGAAGCAAGTAATCCTACATATTATCACGTTATCTAGCTCTTCTATTGCTGATTCTGACGGTGTTGTTCTCTTTATATATGTAGGGTTACGCCAGTTATTGACATTATACTTTTAGGTTGGCTCAAGCTATCATCATACCAGTAGGGTGACTCTATAAACCAGTAGGGTGTCTCTAGTTCTTATCATTAAACTTATAGGGTGACTTAAGTCATTGTCATTATGCATGTAGGGTGACTCCGGTCATTGTCATGTAGGGTATGTAGGGTGACTCTTGATGCCTCTAGGTTGGCTCAAGCTATTGCTATTATACATGTAGGGTAACTCTTAATACTTATAGGGTGACTCTAGTCATTGTCATTACACATGTAGGGTGTCTGTTAATACTATTAGGGTGACCTTAGCCATTGTCATTGGGCATACAGTATGGCACTTTATACTTATAGGGTGTCTCCTAATACTTGTAGGAAGTCTCTGGGTGTTGACATTATTCATGTAGGGTGACTCTTTATACTTCTAGGGGGAACTCTAGCTGTCATTATACCTGAAGGATGACTCTTTGGACTTGTGATGAGACTCGATTTATTATTATTATTGTATCTGTAGGATGAGTCTAGTCATTATCATTATACATATAGGATTACTCTAAGGGAGGGTTCACACGGTGTAACGTGCCGCGTGATGTGGCACGTAGACGCCGCGTGAGCTTTTGCGGGCCGTTCACGCTCCCATTGATTTTAATGGGAGCGGGGATCGTATGCACCGTGCTATTTTGCGGCCATGATTTTGCGGCCCACAAAAGCTCACGTGGCGTCTACGTGCCATATCACGCGGCACGTTACACCGTGTGAACCCTCCCTTACTGTCTTTATGCCTATAGGGTGATGAAGAATGTCCTGACCAGTTACTGAGGAATATTTCTGGTAATTTGCCCGAATATTACATTCCAAGTTCTGAGCTCTTGAGTTCTACTAACTACATAGCGAAGGTGCGGGCTAAACCTGATGGTGGGTTCAATGGGCCCTGGAGTGCCTGGAGTCACAGCTATTCATGGAAAACTGACAACGGTGAGGTTATCTGCTGCTGCATATCTATATTTAGTCATCTACTATATACATCCTTATTTATCTATGCATATTATAATTAGGTAACATAACATTCACAATAATATTAAGTGTGATGGTCAACTGTATTTGGGAGAAGACAATAATATTCTGTGACCAAATGTTTCATAGATAAGACCTGCCCCTTGCTAGAAATTAGAAACTGGTCTATGTTAAGGGTAAGTTTAGGATCCTTAAGGTTGGTCATCAATATCAAATCAGCAGGTGTTCATGCTCTAGTACCCCTACCGAATGGTCCATTGATGCGGATGAGGCATTCCAGAATCAGGGACAGTTTCATACATTGAGTAGCAGCAGTGCCTGGGAAAATATATGCAAATGAGACTGAGATGCACTACCATTCATTGCCACTGTACAGTTTATGGGGCTGTTTCTTCTGCCTGTTTGCCACAGCCCCATTAACAGACTGATCAGCAGGGGTGCTGGGAAAACCCCCTTAATGTGTACAGTCTATCCACTCAAGTGTGTAGATGTCTTCAGGGTTTCTCTCAATGGCAGACACTGCTGAAAACTGGGATGTGTGGGGAAGGTAGCTCGGTAGAACCAATGGTGTGGACCCAACCAGTCAGAGACAAAATCTGGTGCAAACAGGTTTATTTAGAAAAAAAAAAGCAAAATAAATAAACCTTCACTTCAGGTACAAAACTAGCAAAATAAAATACAGCCTTAACTTCAGGCAAAAGAATGTCAAACAAAACCCTGCTCGCCTGAGTACTAACTAAACAGTATAAGGCTAACTATGCATGTGGTTTATTAATTAATGTTTTTTCTTTTCTTTCAGCTGTGAGTTCTGTGACCTTAGGTGTTTCTGCATTTTTTATTTCTGGAGTAATCTTGTTCTTTATGTATCTATGGTTTATGTGCTTCAATAGGTAAGTTAGTATTCTAGATATTAGAGATTTCTGCTATACAATACTGCAATGGTTAATTCATTGGGGGAGGGGGCTTGCCATGAGACCTGGACCTCAGACAAGAAGTTGATCTGGGGATTTTTTCTGATTGTGATTTGTGATCAGGTGGAAATTTTTTCTCCAATTATGAAACAATTAACATCCATATTATATACAAATAACATTCATATTATATTCTTTTTGCCATCTGGATCCACACTACATGGTTATAGGTTTAAATACTATATAATAGTGAGTCATAAAAGTTACGACAGGCTACTTTTATATGGTATTCGATCAACTAGGCAGAGATTCTGGATTCATGTAACTCAAATTAACCTACAAAGATGAGAACCATGTCATCATGACTCCAACAGCTGTATATCCAGTGTGGTGGAAGCCCCAGACTCACGGACCTGATGGAATTTTCATTCATGCTGTATGGCACTGCCTTATGGGTTATAATGCTCTTAGTGGAGACATCTCTATAGTATGGTGTACAAGCTATTGCAGATTTTGTTAGATTTACACACGTCTATGGCTTCCATATAATAGTGGATCAGACCATAAAATCTGCCTCACCCTTGATTTCAGGCCATGAATAGGTTAAACAGTTATAAGAATTAATTCTAACCTATTAAAATAAGCCCATAAAAAGTACTGTGAATCACTGGGACAACCTAATAAGTATATGGCAGTCACTAGATCAATATTTACTCAGTCTGAATAGAACCCAAGGCTAACACTAACCGCTTATATGCTGGAAATATTGTCCATTACTTCCTTCACTGCATGACAAATACTTTTATCAGAATCATTGTCCATATTCTCTTGTGACTCAGAGTTTAACTCGTGTTGCATTAACCCCTTATAGACTGGTGATTTAGTATGCCAAATAGCCTGCCCTATCCTAACTATGTCTGTGGCTACTATTAAAAAATCTTTATACTTACCTAGAAATAAGTTCTCATGAGTCTCATTCAACTCTTCCCTTTCGCTTCTTGCTCTGGCACAGTTGTTCATTGAAGCCAAGGTGTACTCCTCTGGTCTCAGTAAAGGACTACATAGGCCCCAGGAGTGTGGGAAATGGGTAAAAGTAAAGCTGTTTTTGTAATGGCAGGCACATACAGGCACTCGGAGTAGGTTATTTGGGACACTAAACCAATGGTCCATTGATACCTGTGGGTGTTTCGATGTATGGGTATGTTCACACAAAGTTTTTTAAATCTGATGCGACTTAAATAAAAAAAAACTTATCGGCATCACAAATGCCTCAAATATGCATTTAATTGATTTCAATGGATTTTTTGCTGACGTGTATTTTATTATCTCTGTCCAGGAATACCTCCATATCTTCTTGATCTATTATATCCTACAGGAGGCAAAGCAAACCTATGCTAGTTTTTTTATGGTTAGATGGGTGTTAGCATTGTGCTGCGCTGTCGAGCATTATATACATAGCACTATCCTCTGCACTATACACTTTAATGTCCTTTAATCTAAATTAATATGGTTGTACTTCCTTTTAGATTGAAAGAGCAGTGGAAGAATTCTATCCCTGACCCCGGAAAAAGTAAACTCAGCAAGTTTCCACTGGTAAGTATAGGAAGTGTAAGATAGATCGCACATGTTAAAGGAAGGATTCTGGTTACAGTATATCACTAGGATAAGCAAATAAAGGGACCATAAAGAAGTTCCCAGAAAATACCGTAGTGAGAACCTTCTTAGTGTTTCTGTCTTCCAGAAGAGGAGGTCACCACATGTGGCCAATAGTGTATATTGTGGACTACATTATAGAGATCTCGAAGACACCATGTGTACTGGATACTGATGTCCTCTTCACAGGATAGGTCATCATCATCAGTATCTGATCAGTGGTGATCCAACACCCAGACCATGCACGGATCAACAGATCCAGCTGCCTGAAGCTGTATACAGGGCACAACAACAAACATAGTAGAGGAATACAGGACAAAACATAAGATGGACAATATTTCTAGTAATTCTTATTTTCTATATTTCTAAGGGATATCAAGGTCCAAATTTTTCTCAATTCATAAATCGAGATTTGTATACAGAAGTCGAAGGGCCTCTGGTATCTCTGCAAATCAGGTAAGAAGCCAATGTTGAGGAGATTCTATTTAAAGGGGTTGTCCCATCTCAAGGATCCTATCTATACTGCTAGTTTATGTGGATTTAAGACTTTTCCTAAATACATTGCTTTATCAAAACTGCTTTGTTTGGCCGCTATCTTAATTTATTCACTTCATTGTTTACACTTGTTTCCATAGCCACAGGCCTGGTGCTGAGCTTATCTCCTTGGTCAACAAGTGACTAGCTGCTTGCTCTCAGGGGGGGAGGGAGAGGCTGAGTTTGGGAACAGCTCTGAGCTGTGTATGTCTCTGCCACAGACAAGTGACGTAGCTCCCTGCTCTCAGATAGGGGAAGGGGGAGGTGAGTGCTCCAGTATTTCTGAGCTGTTTTATCTCCTGCTCTTCCACTTGTCAGTCGGTTTAATTGAATTTGGCTGAAAAGGGCTGAGATAGGGAGTCTGGTACCTCTGTATGTATTGCAAACGGACTCAAATCCAGCTCTGCTACATCAGCTTCTACATCAGCTTCATACTGTGGTAATGCATTTACAACCAATCCCTCATTACTGACTGCAAACATACTGCTATGAAGGGGAGATAGCAGAGCAAGTGAAACCCCACCCACCAATGTGCCGAGAAAACCAGGAAGTGAACAGGCTGCTGAACAAGCGAGTTGGTAATACCTCTTTAATGCAAATAATGGTTTTCTATAACATACAGTATTATTATTATTATTGTTTATTTATATAGCACCATTAATTCCATGGTGCTTTACAGTTGGGGGTTTACATACAATACACAAAAAATACAGGTAGATATAATACTAACAATGACCGACTGGCACATTGGGGTAGAGGGCCCTGCCCGCAAGGGCTTACAGTCTATGAATAAAGGTAAACTAAAGAATACGTATTGCAAATTACCAAACATACTGAAATATCTAACTTGGGTGGTGTGGGGAAGTTAGCTCGGTAGAAACAGTGGTGTGGATCTAAACAGTCTAGACAGGGACAGAAAATATGCAGAAAACTGATTTATTTAGAAAAAAACAGGAAAATAAATGAACCTTGGCTTCAGGTACAAAATGAGCAAAACAAAATACAGCCTTAACTACAGGTTAAAACAAAATAAAATACCTGCTCGTCTGAGCAACTAACTAAACAGAACTGATACCCTAACTATACATGTGGCTTACTATCAGCCACACGAACAAAACAAGCACAATATTGTCTCACCAGACTCAGGGTTACAGGACAGAACCAGACACCTCCTTTCACCTCATGAAACTGCACTGGAATGCAGGAGCTGCAGCCTTTTCTGGCCCAGTAATGAGCCAAGGATCTATACCTGGGGTGAGGCCTACTCCAGAGCTGCCCTGAACCACACATATGTCAGAAACCTGAGGCTGATATACAGTCCTATGAAAAAGTTTGGGCACCCCTATTAATCTTAATCATTTTTAGTTCTAAATATTTTGGTGTTTGCAACAGCCATTTCAGTTTGATATATCTAATAACTGATGGACACAGTAATATTTCAGGATTGAAATGAGGTTTATTGTACTAACAGAAAATGCGCAATATGCATTAAACCAAAATTTGACCGGTGCAAAAATATGGGCACCTCAACAGAAAAGTGACATTAATATTTAGTACATCCTCCTTTTGCAAAGATAACAGCCTCTAGTCGCTTCCTGTAGCTTTTAATCAGTTCCTGGATCCTGGATGAAGGTATTTTGGACCATTTCTTTCTACAAAACAATTCAAGTTCAGTTAAGTTTGATGGTCGCCGAACATGGACAGCCCGCTCTCAAATGATCTGAAAACAAAGATTGTTCAACATAGTTGTTCAGGGGAAGGATACAAAACGTTGTCTCAGAGATTTAACCTGTCAGTTTCCACTGTGAAGAACATAGTAAGGAAATGGAAGACCACAGGGACAGTTCTTGTTAAGCCCAGAAGTGGCAGGCCAAGAAAAATATCAGAAAGGCAGAGAAGAAGAATGGTGAGAACAGTCAAGGACAATCCACAGACCACCTCCAAAGAGCTGCAGCATCATCTTGCTGCAGATGGTGTCACTGTGCATCGGTCAACTATACAGCGCACTTTGCACAAAGAGAAGCTGTATGGGAGAGTGATGAGAAAGAAGCCGTTTCTGCACGTACGCCACAAATAGAGTTGCCTGAGGTATGAAAAAGCACATTTGGACAAGGCAGCTTCATTTTGGAAACAAAAATTGAGTTGTTTGGTTATAAAAAAAAGGCGTTATGCATGGCGTCCAAAAAGAAACAGCATTCCAAGAAAAACACATGCTACCCACTGTAAAATTTGGTGGAGGTTCCATCATGCTTTGGGGCTGTGTGGCCAATGCCAGCATCGGGAATCTTGTTAAAGTTGAGGGTCGCATGGATTCCACTCAGTATCAGCAGATTCTTGAGAATAATGTTCAAGAATCAGTGACGAAGTTGAAGTTACGCCGGGGATGGATATTTCAGCAAGACAATGATCCAAAACACCGCTCCAAATCCTCAGGCATTCATGCAGAGGAACAATTACAATGTTCTGGAATGGCCATCCCAGTCCCCAGACCTGAATATCATTGAACATCTGTGGGATGATTTGAAGCGGGCTGTCCATGCTCGGCGACCATCTAACTTAACTGAACTTGAATTGTTTGTCCAAAATACCTTTATCCAGGATCCAGGAACTGATTAAAAGCTACAGGAAGCGACTAGAGGCTGTTATCTTTGCAAAAGGAGGATCTACTAAATATTAATGTCACTTTTCTGTTGAGGTGCCCATACTTTTGCACCGGTCACATTTTGGTTTAATGCATATTGCACATTTTCTGTTAGTACAATAAACCTCATTTCAATCCTGAAATATTACTGTGTCCATCAGTTATTAGATATATCAAACTGAAATGGCTGTTGCAAATACCAAAATATTTAGAACTAAAAATGATTAAGATTAATAGGGGTGCCCAAACTTTTTCATAGGACTGTAGCTGCACTCCAGCACTCTGCCTGTCATCTTCATTGACAGGGGATGGGAATTATGGGAAGCTTAGGTACACATAGGACATTATACAGTCTGGAGGCCACTTTGAGACATTATAGTGAGTGTAAATGTGGAGTCATACTGTGTGGGGGTGAGGAAAGGGAGCGCTATGCCATGGGGGGTGACCAAGTCAAAAGTTTGTTGTGGGGCCCAGTCTTTGATAGTTATGCCCCTTCGTTGTATCATGTGTCAAGGCGCGTATCTCAATCCATTTTCTGTATTTCACCGAGATGAATTACATTTTAAGAGTGGCGCATAGAACACCAGTCTTAGTAAATTTCTCCCGTATGTTTCTCTAGCTATATAATAACGCAATAAAGTAAAACAAACTACAGTACTTGACTTGGCAGAAACTTGACATCCATTTCATTAGGGACTTGTTAAGCTCAGATTCATTTTAAGAAATGTATAAAAGTTCCCCTTTTTGGCCCTAACTCCATTCCTCAAGTGACATTTTGTACTTCTTGGCTGGTCTCGGGCGATAGCGCCTACTCAGCAGAGCATGACCTCTTACAAACTCAGTAATTTAAAAAATGTTCTCTTATGTAATATGCAGAATTGAGCTTGTCATACGGCCCTCTGTAATATGAACAGCGCAATGTCCTGTGGCGCACTGCAGATGGATACATGCCGAATGACGGGTACAATTCCCATATTACTCTCAGCCACAATGATTTTACAAGTCCTGTTCATTCAATTGACTATAGCTTTGAAAACTAGAAAAAGTAAATCCTAATTATGTTTTATTTACTTGTTTTTTTAACTGCACTGTAAATGTGAGCTCAAAGTGTAATTTGTCTGTCACTTTGACACCCCAAGGGTCTCGACTCCTTGATGTTCCCAGGAAGGCAGTCATAAAGAGAAAACCGAAGCAGGCTTCACTGAATCTAGAAAATTTCAGTACAATGGGATGTGTAATATAGTATCACAAGTTTAGGGCCCATGATCACAGTCATATTATGGACCCATATTATACAGATACCTAATATGTTGTCCATAGACTGCTATGAACCCATACTGTACCACCTTGTACCTTCAGTTTCATACAGTGACATATGGAGGTTGCTCCATTGCATGCCATATTATAGACAGTGGTTAAACTGGGAACATTTTTTAGGGGGAACTCTGGAATAATTAACCCCCTCCTTCCCGAAGACCCCAACTGCCTGACCAACTCTCTCCTCCTGCACAAAGTATTATTCCCCGTAGTGGCCCTTGCACACAGTATTATGCCCCATAGTGGCCCTGGCACACAGTATTATGCCCCATAGTGGCCCCTGCATACAGTATTATGCCCCATATTGGCCCCTGCATATAGTATTATTCCCCATAGTGGCCCCTGCATACAGTATTATGCCCCATAGTGGCCCCTGCATACAGTATTATGCCCCATAGTGGCCCCTGCATACAGTATTATTCCCCATAGTGACCCCTGCACACAGTATTATGCCCCATAGTGGCCAGTAGATAACGGCCTATTTAAAAAAAAGAAAAAAGAAAAAAAAAAAAAGAAAACATTTGGGGTACGCTGGGCCCCCTAATTTCCCAGGCCCTGTAACAGCCGCTACCATTGCTACCCCAGTGGTTATGTCCCTGCTCTGGACCGTATATCACATGACCACGGGCTGATTTTTATACAGTAGGAACTAAACAAAGAATGAAACATTTTTCGGTATAGCAATACCTTCTTCAGACTCTACATCAACAGAAAAAATGAACGATATCACAAATCAAATATTGATAATTTGTACAGAGCACAGATAATATACAGTCCTATGAAAAAGTTTGGGCACCCCTATTAATCTTAATCATTTTTAGTTCTAAATATTTTGGTGTTTATAACAGCCATTTCAGTTTGATATATCTAATAACTGATGGACACAGTAATATTTCAGGATTGAAATGAGGTTTATTGTACTAACAGAAAATGTGCAATATGCATTAAACCAAAATTTGACCGGTGCAAAAGTATGGGCACCTCAACAGAAAAGTGACATTAATATTTAGTAGATCCTCCTTTTGCAAAGATAACAGCCTCTAGTCGCTTCCTGTAGCTTTTAATCAGTTCCTGGATCCTGGATAAAGGTATTTTGGACAAACAATTCAAGTTCAGTTAAGTTAGATGGTCGCCGAGCATGGACAGCCCGCTTCAAATCATCCCACAGATGTTCAATGATATTCAGGTCTGGGGACTGGGATGGCCATTCCAGAACATTGTAATTGTTCCTCTGCATGAATGCCTGAGGATTTGGAGCGGTGTTTTGGATCATTGTCTTGCTGAAATATCCATCCCCAGCGTAACTTCAACTTCGTCACTGATTCTTGAACATTATTCTCAAGAATCTGCTGATACTGAGTGGAATCCATGCGACCCTCAACTTTAACAAGATTCCCGGTGCCGGCATTGGCCACACAGCCCCAAAGCATGATGGAACCTCCACCAAATTTTACAGTGGGTAGCAAGTGTTTTTCTTGGAATGCTGTTTCTTTTTGGACGCCATGCATAACGCCTTTTTTTATAACCAAACAACTCAATCTTTGTTTCCAAAATGAAGTTGGCTTCTCCAAATGTGCTTTTTCATACCTCAGGCAACTCTATTTGTGGCATGCTTGCAGAAACGGCTTCTTTCTCATCACTCTCCCATACAGCTTCTCCTTGTGCAAAGTGCGCTGTATTGTTACCGATGCACAGTGACACCATCTGCAGCAAGATGATGCTGAAGCTCTTTGGAGGTGGTCTGTGGATTGTCCTTGACTGTTCTCACCATTCTTCTTCTCTGCCTTTCTGATATTTTTCTTGGCCTGCCACTTCTGGGCTTAACAAGAACTGTCCCTGTGGTCTTCCATTTCCTTACTATGTTCCTCACAGTGGAAACTGACAGGTTAAATCTCTGAGACAACGTTTTGTATCCTTCCCCTGAACAACTATGTTGAACAATCTTTGTTTTCAGATCATTTGAGAGCGGGCTGTCCATGTTCGGCGACCATCAAACTTAACTGAACTTGAATTGTTTTGTAGAAAGAAATGGTCCAAAATACCTTCATCCAGGATCCAGGAACTGATTAAAAGCTACAGGAAGCGACTAGAGGCTGTTATCTTTGCAAAAGGAGGATGTACTAAATATTAATGTCACTTTTCTGTTGAGGTGCCCATATTTTTTCACCGATCAAATTTTGGTTTAATGCATATTGCGCATTTTCTGTTAGTACAATAAACCTCATTTCAATCCTGAAATATTACTGTGTCCATCAGTTATTAGATATATCAAACTGAAATGGCTGTTGCAAACACCAAAATATTTAGAACTAAAAATGATTAAGATTAATAGGGGTGCCCAAACTTTTTCATAGGACTGTATGTAATACAATCATATCAAGAAGCCAAGAAAGGGAACATGAGGCCAATACTTGAGATCTTCCCAGGGTGTAATAATAAAGTGGAGTTAGAAGCAACATTGCACATAACATTAGATTTGTGAGCTACAGGAGTAGTATCCAGACTAGTGGAAAGAACAGGTATCTAAATGGAAGTCAAGGTTTCTCATAGTGGTAGGCTGAAATGGTGAAGGATAATAGAAATAACAAAAAAATAAAAAATAACCAAAGAGATAATAAATAATGAATACAAAAAGTAGCTCATGAGTACCTTAACAGAAGACGTGAATGATACATGACGGTAGTCAAACAGTAAGGTAAGTAACAGCCAAGACTGTAAATGAAAAAACGTCAAACATCAATTGGAAGTAAGGCTACATTTGAAGTTACCAGAGCTATGAATATAATAGCATAAGCTCCAGCTGGTATACAATGATGATGTCACTATACTGGCTCAACATCTGAGCCTATTAGCAGAGTATCTAACCTAGAGATCTTGCAGGTATTGGACTGGGAGTACCGCACTCCAGTGTATATGATAAGTATGTAGTGAGTTACCCAACAGAGTCATAGTTGCTCGTTGCTAGGGGACTTACCTCCGCTCGTTTCCAACCAGGGTCCGCTGTAAGTATAAAACTTGTAGGATGTGTGAGGGACACGCTGCGCAATGAAGGCGGGTGGCAAGCACAATGTGGGAAAAAGTGCGTGCCTGCCAGTGCCGGCCTGTATGCTCAAAGAGGCTGTGTGGGCAATCGTAAGCCCATTGCGACGCATGTGTCGGGGCTGCCCAGACTATGACGCGCGTGTGTCACGTGACGGCACGAAGAGGCTGGCCAGGCAGCGCCGCACCTCCCATGAGGCGACCTGAAGCGAGCGCTTCAGGCGGCGCTATGTCAGGACCACAGGGAGGGCGGCATTTTTGATTATCTAAGCCAGTCCAGGACAAGCTGTCCTGGACTGGCTTAGCACCGAGCGGTGGTTTGGGGAGGCCACTGGAGCAGCGCTGCTCCAGCAGCCTCCCCTCACGCTCAGGCAGAGAGCAGGTCTTCTCCGTGCCTGCGAACGGTGCTAAGCCCTGCCCCTTTGCTCCGCCACGCCCCTTCGCTTCGCCCCCTCCTCCGGTTTTGGCTTTCTGTAGTTCGCCTTGGGCGGCGAAAGGGGTAGGTTCACCCCTGTGGCCAGGAGGTGTGTTACTAGTCTGGAGTGGATATAGAGAAGGTGCTGCTTGATCACCAAGGTCCCTTCAATGATTTGATCGGTGGGAAAGTAGGAACTCAGACACCCCCCCCCCCCAATGTGATATTGATGATGTATCCTAAGAACATTAAAATCCTAGAAAACCCCTTTAATACATAGAGAAGGTCAGAGTTCACACTTTGTGTTAAAATCTGGTAGCAGGAACGACCATCTATTTACTTGCCTCTGAACAGGTGGCTTTATGGCCTCGATGTGGGATATGTCTACAAAGAGCTATTAAGAGCTATGGATGTATCCTTGGAAAAAGATGCACACTGTGCCCACATCCAAACTCGAACATCTGTTAGGAATGAAGTCATTGTTGTAGGTCTCAGTTTCCACTAAGCCGCAGCGCTTATACTTTTGTGTAGATTGTTGAATAGATTTTCTGTCGCTGGCTGAACTCCCAGCTGAAGAACGCCAGCTACACATGTTCTGTGCATAGAGCCCAAACACAGGGCACTCACTGTCTTGGGTAAACACATGGAACTTCCATAAATGCCAGTGTATTCCTGCCAAGATTATGTAAGCATGAAAATATACAGTCATTACATGGGTACAGGGCACAGATGAAACAGAGCCAGAGTAACTTAATGTTATGCTATTGGCCAAGGAAACCGTGGTTGCGATATTAGCAATCACCTACATGATGTTCTGTGGGCACCGTCTCATCGGGACACAATCTGGTTACATTTCGCTTTATTATTACCTTTTCTCTCCTTTGCATATTTTTAAGAGGAAAGAGCTATAGACCTTCCATAACATAAAAGCTTCAATACTCCTGAGGTACCCATGAAGTCAACCATCTAACCCTTTCACGATTCAAAATGCAAATACAAAAAGCCACCAATTGGGGATTTTTTGAGAATGTACAACATATAGTAACTGCAACATATTAAGGCTTTCGCGCCATCAGTCATATGATGTTATACCGCCACCACCTGCCATTGTATATCAGCCCTGAAACCGAGTTGACAATATTTTATGTTTCTATAGCTCTACAGTTGAATACAATGTAGTTAAAGGGGCTCTATCACTAGATTTTAATGTTTTTAGCTAAAGATATGCCTGAATAGCCTTTAAAAAGGCTGCTAATCGTTTGTAGAAAGACCAAAATCAGCTCCAGTGTGCACGGTGGGTGTTCCGTGCACCCCCTTGCATCATACCCTCTAGATGCCCACCACTGCTTCCAAGCCCTCCCTCCTCCTGCTTATTCACCATGTCCATTGCTGGCGGCTTCTTTTGAAGTCACACGTGCGCGCTACTGAGCATGCTCCAGAGCCAGCTCGCAATGTTCTCTACGGGAAACCGGAGCTGGAGCATGCGCAGTAGCGTGCCGGAGGGTGCACTACTGCGCACGCGCGTGATTTCAATAGAAACGGCTGACGATGGAGGCGGTAAATAAACAGGAGGAAGACAGCTTGGAAGCAGCGGTGGGCATCCAGAAGGGGTCGGTATGACACAAGGGGGTGCACGGAGCGCCCACTGTACACCCTGGAGCTGATTTGCATATAGATTTCCACGGTAATTAATAAAAATGGGGGGGGGGGGGTCTTTCTACAAACGATTAGCAGCACCTGAATAGCCTATTCAGGCATATCTTTAGCTAAAAACACAGAAATCTAGTGATAGAGCCCCTTTAAATATTCTACGCTTTTCCCATACCTCCTACTTCAATACAGTCCTAATGTTTCATGAACAATAGCTACACGTTGGTAACATATTTATTGTATTTGTCATTTCAATCTTTACTATAATTAACAGTTGACAAAACATGTCTTGTATTATTTTTCACAGTCCAATTGAATTGCCACACACCACGTGTGACGTGCCAGAGGAATTTGTAGTAGAGTCACCATCAAAGCCTAGTGCATCTCCACTGGGGCCATACTCAATGGCTCCGCCTACAACGCAGAAAGTCCAGCATGAGCAAGGCTCATCAGAAGACGCTGAAGGAACTCATGATGTGGATGAAAAATCCCTCTTGCAGCCTACTGAACAGCTTTCCAAGATGGCCAGCAATAACGCATACTTCATTTTCACTGGTGCACGATCTATGTCAGATTTAATTGCAAAAGAGTCAAAGTCTTCAGATTATTTTATGCCCCCTAAATTCTTCATTCCTCCTAAGGTGTCCATCCCATCTTGCCAGGCCGTATCCCCTGGAAATCAAATGAGTTATGTGCTGAATATGGAAAAACAGCCCCCTCCGCAGACACCCCTGAAGGACAATGATAATAAATTAGAGTTCAAGAAGAGCGGCTACTTTACCGTTCCATCGCCCGCTGAAGTCCAAATTCCCCAAGAAGGACCTTTCATGATCATTAATCCCGATGGGACTGGTCCACTTGTGCTTAAGCAGGTGGGAGATTATTGCTTCTTTCCTGGAAGTCGTGGAAGTCAAGAGAATTTAGAAAGGAAGATGGCACCAGCAAATGGCAAGATGCATCCACAAATGCCAAGAGATGCCCCCCTTTCTGCTGTGCAAGCATTTAAAGTGATGCAAAGAGATTATCTCGCTTTACCGCAGAATTAAGAATCTCTATTATGGTGAAATAATGTTCTGTAGGTTTAAAATCACCGTTGGGGTAGGTCTCATACAGTAACACTTACCCTTGTATGGGTGTCTTAATAGACATTGAGATGAGAAAACATAGATTTTATGGTTCATGGTAGAGATTATAGCCAAGTATGCCTTTTAAATATTCATTGCATAATATAACGTAAGGTTAAGGCCTCACGTTGTGGAAACGCAGTGTTTTTTGTTGCAGATTTTGCTTCGTTTTTTGAGACAAAGCCAGGAGTGGATTGAGCAGAGGGGGAGAAGTATATGTGTTATGCTAGGTTCACGCCGGTGTTGGGGTTTCCATTCTTTGTGTGCATTTGGGTACCTGAAAAACGTAAACCCAATCCGCTTAAAAAGCGGTTACTCGAAGAAACACAAGGACCCCATAGACTATAATGGGAACCGCTGGTTTTCCACCCAGTGTCTGACCAAAAAATGTGGAGAGAAAAGTCCTGTTTGCAGGACTGGAAAGTCACATTGTAAAATGGAAACCCTTTTTATTTAACCAGATGCATTAGCATTATAGTAAAACGTTATGTGAACCTAGCCTTAGAGGGGTTTCCCATCTCACAGTGTGTGCAGCAGTTTGCCTGCGGTCTCTTCTTCTCAGTTCCTGTATTTCTCCTCCCCCTCAGCTTGATGAATGGTACACTATGAAGTATCACAATACTTATGTAGATCAGATAATATGCACATGCTTGTAACAGGGCTTTATCAGCAAACTGCAATTAGCTGAACTAATTGTCCTGCCGGCAGAGCAGTGAGTGACATCACTTGTCCTATCTCACAGGTCTGTGGTTATGGTAACAATGTGTAAACAATGGGAGGAATAAGTTCACAAAGCAGGCAAACAAAGCAGCATTTTTAAAGCAATATATTTAGGAACAGTCTTCAATTTACATAAGCTACCAACTGTATAGATAGGATCCTTGAGATTAGAGTATCCCTTTAAGTTACATTCACATGACAAGTTAGACGTCTACAGTCACAGTGAATAGTGAATGCAAAACAGCCGTGAAAAACGGATGTTTGTTTAGCGGGCAGTTTGCACCTTGATCATCTGAATGTAGCTTTAGATGGCAATGATCCTTTAAGAACAAGTCAATAAGAAACATGTGCAGTCCCTGAAAGACTTTATTCTGACCAATCACATATAGCCGTGGGTCAGAAGCGAATCTATTACTCAATCCCCTGGGATCATCTGAAGCTGCTCATACACATTGTTTCCTTCTATGTAATAGTGATAATGCGCTTATACTATTGTGAATGCCCCAATGTAAATGTATTTCATGAGTAGTCAGCATTATTTCTATATGTATATTGCAAGGTCTGTTATGAGCTTTTCCACCAGTTGGTTTAGTGTACAAAGAATGAAAACTTGTATGTACTTTTTTCTTTTTACTATATTTTTCTTGTTTATATTATGAAAATATAACATTTTTCAAAGATTAAGAAACATTGTACAGTTATGAGTTGACTTATGGTGAAAGCGCCACCAACGTACCACCAGTGACTGTAGACTGGCTATAGATACACAGCACCCAATAAATCAATGTGGGGTAGGGAGGGGGGAGTGTACTCCCCTCATGGATATTCTGAACTCTAATATGAGTCCCCTTTTTTCTTTGATTGTTCCTATTCACCATATAACAGTCCAATAATTAGTCGGGGTCCTACCACACACACGGACCGTTTCTCATGGACAGGACTTGTGTTCAACGGCCTTCACAGTCAGAGTTGTCAGATATGTGACCAAGATAATGATGGATTTTAATTACTGACAGAACAAAAATATCTTAAAAAGCATTAAGAATTGACACAGACCGTAAGTTGACATTTTTGTTTAGCTTAGTCAAAATCATAACAGCCCTTACTGAAAATTCCTACCACAACACTTTGTAGTCTGACATTACTAAATTGATTTTTCATAGAATTCCCAAAAGTCATCTTCCTCTTTGGGTGGTGAGACTTGAGGAGCTGGCAACTCTTGCTTCTCAATCTTCATCTGACGTCTCTGTTTTTTTGGCTTCTTTGGTGGTTGTTGTGGTGGAGGAGGAGGTGGAACATCTTTGAGGACAATAGTCTGGATGGGGCGTCGGAAGGCACAAGATGGTTTGACCTGGCTCTGCAGGATCTCGGCTATGGCCTTTCTTTTCATTAATATTTCAGACCAAATGGCTTATACAATAAGAATAAGAGTAGTTAGAGACATGGGATCATCGAAGGAACCTTACAAACCAAAATCATATGGTACTACCAGGAGATCCTAATTTAAAAATTCACTCTTGGATTCTGCCAAGGATATTATGGGATTCTTTAGGGCTAGTTCACACGTAAATTACGCGTGGCTTATTTTGGTCCTGAAAAAAAACTGCTTCCTGATTAGGAAGCGTTTTTTTTGGACCTTGTGGCACTATTTGGAACTTTTTTGGAGTGTTTTTTGTAAAAACCACTTCAAAAAACGCCAGGCTGTTTTCCCCTCCCATAAAGTGAATGGGCCGCAAAAAACGTGTCGCGTTTTTCGCCTCACATTAATAGTACCAAACCCCATCTTGTACCTCATATTAACCCCTGTGTGCCTGAAAAAATGTTATTAATATGAGAGAGACATTACTTCTGTGCCCGGTCTCCGTATGGACCGGGACCCCATTATAGTCTATGGGGTCTGCGGGTTTCCTAAGGTAACTGCTTTTTTATGCGTATTAGTTTTCCATTCGGGGGTCCCCAAGCAGACAAGTTAAATATCTATTGGCAAAAGTGTTCATCTCCTATAACCATTGCAGTTCATCACATTTTCTATGCAAATTCATAAGTCTGTTTTAGCCCCTTTCACAAGGTCACTATTTTGCATCAGTAATTAGAGGACGGAACCAGAAGCGGGTTAAAATACTGTATAAAAGATAAAAAGTATATAAGAAAGATCTATATCTCTTCTGTGGTTTGGACCCACTTCTGGTTTTTCTCCAATTACTGATGTAAAATAGTGATCACATCCTACCATGTGAAAGTGGCCCAAGTACAATGTCATATTCTGGTTGTTTTTCTCCTCTACGAATCATTAAAAAACAACTGACACAAGACTGAGCAGCTTTAGGCCTCCTGCATTGAACGTACTTTTGATCCACAATTGATCCGGACACTTGCTTTTTAATGCGCCCAGACACACAGCCGTACATTTTGCAGCTGCATGTCCTGGCTGAATTGAAGAGCTGTAAATTATGGAGCTGGTTCTATACCTGTCGGTATTTGCAGATCTTTCAATTCATTTGGATTGTATGGGTCAATGTGTCATTGCATCATTTTCAATGACGCGGAGACTGCACACAGTCATGAGCAGGAGGCCTCATTGTGCAGTCCAAGGAAATCTGAGACATGGATTAGAATCAAACATGAACTAACATTTTATTGCCCATGGAATGCATGAAAAAGGGGTCGTCTGGCCCCAAATCAAATCTTTGTCCGGATGACTTATCTGCATTATGTGAACCCGGACCCTGCATAGATCATCTGTTCTAACAGGTTCAAGTGCTGGTAGATGCTAATAGAAGTAATACTTGTACAGAAGCGACTTTGGATTATGTAAAACTGGCTACGTGTGTGTGCGTGTGTGTATATATATATATATATATATATATATATATATATATATATATATACACACATAGCCAGTATACTGCATATTTACTGTCATAAGAAGAAGGCAATAAGCTGCTGCCAGACCCCTCTTTTAGTGCCGACACCAAAAGGGAACAAAGGGGGAAAAACATTCAGCATATTGAAATCCAACATGTCAGACCTGACTTTTATTAGAGAACTGTCAGGCACTACATGGATAGTTTTTAAGCTGGTAGATCACTGCAAAAACATTCACACACTAAGGCTGAGGCCACACAGAATAAACACACTGGAGATTTTTGGCAAGTAAATTTTTGGAACATGTTCTCCTGCAAACTGCTGTGGCCTAACCACCTGATGTAGGGTGGTTTTGCTGCAGCTTACCTTTCGGGGGCTCTGCAGGCCACACTGCAGCTTTGCACAAGTAAAACCCACTGTATTAACTGACATACTGCAGGCTAAGTCACTTTGCACCGTGGATCTTAGCAGTAGCATGTGGATGTCTTTCTATCAGACTTTGAATAAATGAATGGTACAAATGAGTTATGAGAGAGAGAAATGCCTCTTTGTTCTCTTATCAGGCGTTTTCCTACTCTCCCTCCCTTCAGTAAAAGAACTTTTGCTTTGACAGTCACTGCTCTACTTGTCTCAAGATGGGCTACAGGTTAAATGACTATAGAAGTCTATGGAGAGGGGAGGAGGCTGGGCAGAAAGTGAATGAGACAAGATAAAACAAAACAGGCTTCAACTAATGCTGCAGTTAAATAGAAGTATTCTATCACAACCAAAACACGTTACTCACACCAGTACATGTCAGTACTTCTCTATATATGTCCTGCATGATCCTGGGGTTGTTTCTGAGTGAAAGAGACAGTTAATAAGCAGAGTCTCCTTTACTTAGTGTGTGCATTGTATGGCAGCGCAACTTCTCCCACCAGCTCAGAGAGGACTGCAAACAATAAATACAGCATATAGTGAGGAAGGTTGCTAAAAACTTCAGACATATAATGATCAGATGTTGGGTTACTCCTTCTGTACACACACTGCAGTTTATCTTAAAAAGTCCAATGAAACAATAGGTGCGTCCTCAATCTCAATTGCAGTGCTGATAATGTAAACTCAAGCTGGTTGGAGTAATGCGCTACACTTATGCACTGTGTAGACCTGGCCTAAGAGGCAAAGAATACCATTAGATCACTCTTTCACAAATGATGGGCTGTGATCCCTGGGGGAGATGTATAAACACCTATCGGGGATCATGAGTTAAATTGAGATTTTTTTTTTCACTCTGCCGACTGTACACTGCAGGCAAGGTTGAGCCTAGAATGGAGTGGTTTAGGGGGGCCATACGGTGGCTCAGTGGTTAGCACTGCAGTCACTCAGTTCGAATCCTGCCAAGGGCAAAAAAAAACATCTGCAAGGAGTTTGTATGTTCTCCCCGTGTTTACATGGATTTCCATCCCATACTCCAAAGATATACTGATAAGGAAAAATGTACATTGTGAGCCCTATGTGGGCTCACAATCTACATTAAAAAAAAATTGCTACCAGTCCATCACAGTTAACATACCCAGAGCCTTGGCTTGTTCAGGTGTTACATTGTTGAAGTAGAAGCTAACTATGCCTCTTCAATATGCAACCCTAACCTTCCTGGTTTAACATTGGTACAGCAGATGGTATCTCATACTAACAGTAACAGGAGGCTTCACCACCTACTGCATCCTAAGCAAACCAGCACCGAAATTTACCCACTCCATTCTACTTCTACCTTGTCAGCCATATTAATTGCAGACCTACAAAAGGACCTTGGATAATGCCACAGTCATGTGACCAGTCAAATGCAGGGGCAGAGTCTGTACAATAGCTCCCTGTATGGAAGCTGTGCAAGGTTGCCTGTATGGTAAAGCACTGAGGTAGGAGTACCAAGTGTGGGGGAAATGTGGATGTAGCAGAGCCGTGTCTGTGTTTGAGGTGTGGAAGTAGCATAGCTTAGTGTGTGGAATTAAAGATAGAGTGGCAGAGCTAAGAGTGTAGAGGTAAATATGAAGGTAGGAGAGCTGATTGTGTAGTGGGACATGAAAGCAGAAGAGCTGTGTGTATGAAGAGAGCAGGCTGTATGCAGGGATAAGTAGAATAATTGTGGCTATGTATACACAGCATGATAGTGTATACAGGAAGCAAAACATGGTGGCAGGAGTGTTGTGCATGTGTCGAGGAGGAAACATGAAGATAGCACAGCCAGCTGTAGGTGTGGAGAACATTGAGACAGCAGAGCTGTGTGTGTAGAGGACATGTGGGTAGCAGAGCTATGTGTGTTTAATAGGCATGTGTGAAAGAGGAATAAGCAGAACAGAGGCCAAATATAGCTGACCTTTGTATGGTATGGGGGGCGTCCCAGGAAAAAGTGTCACCTGAAAGGGGATCTCGCTTCCAGAAAGTTTTGAATCCATTGTACTAGTCGATATTTAAGATATATATTAGAATATGAAACAAATATGAAACCATGGATGAGAAAGGTCAAAGCTGGTGCATGGAGTATAACAAGAGACAGATGGCGGGAGAAGAAGGTTTATTGTTATCACTTCGGAGGCTCCCTGCTTCTCTGTGCTACGGCCTTCTTTAGGTTGAAGTAATTAAAGTTCCTCTCATGCCACCTGCCTGGAAAAGGAGAGGACATGGGTCAGCCTCAGCGTCACAGCCATATTATGCCATGCAGAATCATCCAGCCATAGTAGGCCCCATGTGGCGGTACATTGTAGAGCGTCTCCATTCTTAACATCACATACAGTAACCTCTTATTATTTATTGTCAATTGCTTTAAAAAGTGACCCATTTTTTTCTCCCTCCCCCTTCCTCTGTTTCTAACTATGCGACATGTGAAACCTACAATTCACTGTATTATGTTGATATGGGGTTTGCCATTGCCCCACGTGTCCTCCACACTTTAAACAGAATTGAGTCGACTCTGGCAATTCTGAGGGATTACCAAACACACTAATGTGGACGGCGGCCAACCAACTCTCCCTGACAACAGATGTGATCTGAAATTTCCCCAATGTGGGACTATTAAAGGATTATCTTATCTTATCTTATGTGCGGGGGATCTGGCAGAAGCTTATACTACTCTCCACATTAAAAAGGACATATATAGTACACTGGGTCAAACCAAGAAAATATATTTAGAGAGTCAGGAGAAATACCCGTTAGCCAAGAGGGCATTTACTGTGTATGGCCCCATTTATGTCTAAGCCTAAGGGGCCTGTGGGCTTTGTAGGGTACTGGGTGCAATTGATACATAGCCATTTTTTGCCTTTTTTTTACTTTTCTTCTTGCCTAGACAGGTATACTACACATAGAAGTAGAGAAGTGGAAATCTCGGGGAGAAAAAAAAAGGGCATAATTATAGAGCTCCATGTACACAAGACAATTCAGACTGGAAAATCCAGTCCATATATCAGTCTAATTTCCTGGAGAAAACTGTATTATGCAAAGAGACTAGGACTCCTTGCATGATAATGAACTTTGATGCTGGGAGTCCCTGCCTCTGTGACTTCATTGTTCCGATTGATCAAGTTCGGACTGGGAAATACAGTCAATGTATGGATTGGATGTTCCAGTTCTGATTACCCTATGAGCATAGGTCTTTAGAGGTGCAAAAGCTGCAGTCATATCAAAGCCCAGTTGCTTAATGGGTTTACCTACTTCTACAGGCTATCAATATGAGATCAGCGGGGGAGGGGGGGGGGGTCAACTACTCGATTCCTACTACTACATAGGTAGCCTTAGCAATAACTTACAGCCCAGAGCGCGCACACACAATTTTCCCAACATATTTTTGTTAAGTTACACGCACCTAATTCATCGGTCTTCCTTCCATACCACTGATGTGTATTTTCCAGCCTTCCCCTTTCATTGACTTCTGCTGTATAGGAATCCTGCACCAAGCTGTGCTGTTTTATGGCCACCCCTGCAATGGATATGAGTTGTAAGACACCATATATTACACAGGAGGAGAACTGATAGTGACCAAATTGGGAAGTCAGAGCAAAGACTGATTTAGAATGTCAGAAAGTACAAGTCAGACAAGAGACAACTTTTCATATAGCGGCTGACAAGTGGCGGCTTCTTATACGCTGGCTGAGAGAATAAATAACATTGCAAAATAAAAAAGTGACAAGTGAGCCACCGAAAGCAATAACTCATAATAGGCATTGGTGTCCTGTCACCCGCTACTTGGACACAACATGTTATCCTGATTTAAAGAATACTGACCCTTCTGCTGTTACACAAAGGCATCTAAGACACATAAGATTACACCAGTATTAAAAAAAAAATGCAGCATGCAGCATTTTACCTGCCAAAATGCTGAAATGTTCTCCATAGACTTATATGGGGGAGGCAAAAATGCAAAATGCAATGGAAAAGCAGTGACAACTCAATTGTTTTTGATGTTTTTTTCAGCTGTGATTCACTATATGAGGTATTAGCCTAAAGGAGAATTCCACTTAGAAGATATTGTCACCTATCCACAGAATAAGTGATAAATGCTAGATCAGTGAGAGTCCATGTGATCGGGCCCCCACCACCAACCCCAGGCCGCTATACCATGGCAAGGAAGAGTCAAGCATACACCTTACTCATCCATATATAGTCTATAGTACTGATAAAAATAGCTGAACCACAAAATCAGTCCAGACTTACATAGAAGATAAGGGTGGATGAAGACACAGGTCCATCAAGTCCAACCTATAACCTTACAGTGCAGATTTAGAAGAACATTAAAAAAAAACAAACAAAAAAAAACACGAGGCTTGTGCCAATTGCCAAAAAATTCCTTCCCAACTCCAAACTCTGGATCCACTTATATATCCCCTATCTTTACCGAAAATCTAAAACCCGTAACCCATGATATTTTCACATTCTAGAAAGGCATCCAGGTCCTTTTTGAGCTTAGAAATATTCAGATGAGGCTCGGAGAATAGAAGAGATTAAAGAAGGTAGGCAATAAGAGACCGAGCAAGACCTGGGAATAGATTACTACGAAGGCAATGGCTGAGTTCATAATAGATCTTGTGTGGATAGTCCTCCATGAAGTAGGATGTCATCCTCAGTCGGGGTATACAATACTCTTGGCGGCATTGTGTTCTCTCCTCCTCTCTCATACAGCTTCTCACCTATGTGGGACAATGAGAAAGATTCATTGAAAGAGTTATGGAGCAGAATTTGGAAAAATTTGCTACACCACTGGTCTGACCTGTTCGGGCGAGACAAGCTGGTCAACCACGGAGCTGCCATATCTATGTCTAATGTTAACGGGTATCAGGTTCCTGGTCTCTCCTTGCTGTATTCTTATTCTTCCTTGCGACGTGCTACTCCTTCTACCAGTGTTTCCACTTTGGCTGCTCTTGGCGCGGTGATTCGCACTGTGAGATTTTGCGGCGTTCACTTGAAATTTCTCATTACGAGGATGGACATTATGACAGGCTGCGGATTTGGGGATAGGTAAAGATGGATAGGACTTGATAACTGGAAGTAAAGTATAAGAGGAGACTAAATGATAAACGATTATTTAATGTATAACCAACAGTACAAGGGAAATCTGACAATGCTGTGCATTACCATACAGTAAATGCAATGTGTTAAAAGCATCGGGATGTAAAAGTCATGTGATAAGTAATGGCTCAGGCAGCCGCAGCAGGTTTTCCAGTCTCTGGTAAGTGATGCAACTTTCTTGACAGACGGTGATAAACACGTCTGGAATAATAAAATGCTATTCTGCGCTGAGATGACTGTAGTTCAATGGGCTGTACATGTGTTCTACAATGTTACATTGGGGGAAGGGGACTTGTACCTGCATTGAATGGTGTCACAATATGAGAGGAATAGTCAGCCATAGCCAACGCTTGCTGCTTTTGTATGTTGTTCTATTCCGTAGTTAATCAGTAAAAATTCATATGCATATATTATTAATTAATTGATCAATTATTAATATCATACTATTATTTCCAAAGGTCTTAAGCCATTGAGTCAGTATATTTAAAGAGTTATTTCAGGGGCAGGAAATACCTCCAATGTATACCTGCACCCATAGCTCCCATATAGTGCTCAGTATATATAGGTTTACTGGATAGACATATGAAATGCAACTTGTGCTATGCCATATACGGAAAAAAAATTATACTGATATATACTAGTCTAATGCAGACCAAAAGCACACTCTTTTAGCCTCCGTCAGGCAACCAAAGGGTCTATGAAAAGAGTACGTAAGGCAAATAGAAACTGCAAAACAAATACACTAGACAATGCAGTGGATGGCATATGGCAGTGATGGCGAACCTATGGCACGCGTGCCAGAGAGGGCACGCAGAGCCCTCCATGCTGGCACGCGTGCGGTCGCCCGGATCGCTCACCAACAGGGAATCCGGTACAGGATTCCCCGTTGATGAGCGATCACTGCCTTCAGTTGTATGTGCAAATGCACATACAGCTGAAAGCTGTCAGGGTAGGCCGCGGATCGCGCGACCGCGGCCTACACTGGCTGCAGAGTTTGACCTCTGCCCCGACGCGGGCGCGATGACATCATCAGCGCCGCCAGTGACAAGAAGGTGGATGCCGGCGGCTCTTCAGGGGTGAGTATGAGAGTGGCTCACTGTGTATATGATGTTGGGGGGAGCGCTTATAATACTTGGTGGGGTGTATGATACTGGGGGGGGAGTGTATAATACTGGGGGGGCTTATAATACTGGGTGGGGTGTATAATACTGGGGGGAGTGTATAATACTGGGGGGAGTGTATAATACTGAGGGGGCTTATAATACTGGGGGGAGTGTATAATACTGGGGGGGCTTATAATACTGGGTGGGGTGTATAATACTGGGGGGAGTGTATAATACTGGGGGGAGTGTATAATACTGAGGGGGCTTATAATACTGGGGGGAGTGTATAATACTGGGGGGGCTTATAATACTGGGTGGGGTGTATAATACTGGGGGGAGTGTATAATACTGGGGGGAGTGTATAATACTGAGGGGGCTTATAATACTGGGGGGAGTGTATAATACTGAGGGGGCTTATAATACTGGGGGGAGTGTATAATACTGGGGGGGCTTATAATACTGGGGTGGCTTATAATACTGGGGGGTGTACTAAAGAGCATATAATACTGGGGGGGGGGGGCTATTTATAAGCACACAATACTGTGTGTGGATGCCACTGTGGAGCATATAATCCTGGGGGGGGGGGGGGACACCTACTGCGGAGCATATAACACTGGGGGGCTACTGTGGTACTGTGGAGATTATAATATTGTGTGGTGGGCCCACTGCAGAGCATATAATACTGTCTGGGGTCCCCTCACTATTTATATCACACAGTATCTGTTTTATAGCAGACGTGATATTAGTACAGGATGTAAGAATATTACACGGTAACTATAAAACAGATCCTGTGCGATGTAAATAGTGAAAATTAATTGTTCAAAGTACCAAATGCCGAGACCTTTACATTTCAGTACAACGTTGTTTGTATTATTGAAAGCTCTGTAAAGCCCCACATGACTGTAATTTTTGGTCAGTAACTGTCCGCAATTGTGGATCCGCATAGTATTAAGTCTATATTGTCGTGTTGGCACTCCGCGAAAATTTTGTGGGTTTTGGGTTGCAGTTTGGGCACTCGGTCTCTAAAAGGTTCGCCATCACTGGCATATGGTGTCGCAACCAGTATCTGAAACACCATGGTATGTCATGGTTAGAAAGGGTTTAACATTTACAGTGCTGCATTGTGCAGTAAAGCCTGTTCCATGGCAGACACCTGGGAAATGTAAGGTGACTATTGTGTCTTTCACGGCCACCCTAGGAGCCCACCTTGCCTTGTAGAGGCAGATACCTGTACTCTCCCCTAATTCTAAGTTACAATAACACCCGGCAACTTGCAGTAAAGTCAAGCAATAGTAAGGGTAAGCCATTGTGGGTACCCTATAAGTGCTCTGACACTGCCCGCCACAGGTAACAACAAAATATCTCCAATATCAATATCCTTGTGCCATACACCAATACTGCCACGAATGTCGCCATGAGACTCCTGCCCGCACCTATGCCGGGTGGTCTGCGCTGGATATTTGTGCCTGCACCAGGGAATCCGACATGACCAGCAGGCTGTGTGTATATATATATTTATTTAATGTCCCTTAATATCCTTTATTTGTATTATTTTCCTGAACAAAATCATAAAAGCGATCCAATGATTTTTGGGCACTAGAGCTATAAATGCGGTATTATATTTAGGTCCATTTGGAGGGTCTTTACACCCTATTTACTTGAAACTCTTGCCATTCCCGTATTCGTATGCCCTCACTATACTTATTTGCGGAGTATACCCTCCATTTGGTGATCATGCATAGGCTTTGCTCTACAGATAAGAGGAGGGGGTCGGTGTCATTCACAGTCTTATCTCACCTGAGCTTTCAGCCTCCATTCGGGACGTCTTTAGACATTCAGCATAGAAATGAATCACGCAACGCTCATTTTCTTTTACCCTTTACCCTGGTTGCTAAGAAACCATTTTGTTTTGTTGTTATGGCAAGAAGAAGGAATGAAAAGACCTGAAAGTCAGTGAGTGAAATTCTCCCAGTTACCTCTAGATGGCGCTGCCTCATAGCAGGAAAAGCACAGTCATTTATCAAGTCTTCATCCATCTCTAGAAGATTGTTCTGGGAATTGCAACCCCAAAGTTTATTAAAAGTTAAGTCGCTTTTAATAAAAGTAACCATTTTCTCCATTAGTTATTTGGCATACGTCAGAAATTTACAGAAAAAAAAAAGATCTAAGCTATACTTTCTTCCCCGCAGGTTTGCAAATACATCAGAATCTAATAGTTGAGCACTGCAGTCAGGTATTGCAGGAGTTTCTATCCACATCTATTGCTGCAAACTCCAGGCAGACAACAGTAATTCCTCCATCCAGACAAGGCTTTCCTTCACTAGGTGCAAAGATTCGGTTTGGAGTGTTTAGCGCCCGTATTGGACATGTAGAAACCATATGCCAGTGCAAAGTGGCGCCAGTATCTGACAACAGAACTTAAAGGTGCTTTCCAATGGACTAAGAGTGGGTTCATAAAATAAGCAATACCTCACTTATTCTCTTCCCTTGATAATGCCCAGACAATGCTGGTCTGTACTTCTTGGCATTTCTAGGGATTTCCTTGGGTACAATAGATTCAGGAAGCAAAGACTGGCACAAATCTGGACAGTGCTTGGACAAGAGCAGCAGGAGAGAATCAGTCATTAAACCACTCTGGGCCCATGGCCACCAGTTTGTACCCCGAGGGTGGATTACAATAAGGGTGAGATGTGTAGTTGTCCAGGGCTCGAAACTGCAAAGGGGCCCAGTGGCAAGTAACTGTGGTGAGTCACGGGAGTCTATTGGAGGTGAGTATGTGTTGGGCAAAGATTTGCAGGGTTCTCCCAACAGTATCATTGAACACGTCCAAAGCAGAACTGCCAATATAATACATATAATAATAATTTTTTTAGGGCCTCTTCTGGCCTTTTGAATGAAGTCAGGGACCACCGAGGACTGTAATTGGACCTTAGTGGTTACATGGGTCACAGATCCAGAATGACGCTTTCTTGCGTCTGAGCATCATGTGACGTCATTCAGGAGGTTGGTAGAGTCCCAAGGAGGACATTGTTTGTTATGGGCTTCCGCTTATTATACTTTGAGGTATAAACAGAGCCCAGAGTATAATAGTGGCTAGTACACGGCGAACCTTAAAAATTCAATATGCAGTTTATAGCCTTAAAGGGGCTCTATCATTACATTTTCGTAATTTGAGCTAAACATATGCCTGAATAGCCTTTAAAATGGCTATTCAGGTGCTGCTAATCGTTTTACAGAAGATCGCCCCCCCCCCCCTCTTTTTATAATTACTGTTAAAACGGATATGCTAATTAATCCCACCGTGGTGCACCCTGGGCGTTCCATGCACCCCTCAGCGTCATACCTTATGCACGCGCACGCTCACCTCTCTTGCTTGTACCTCCAAGCCCTCCTCCTCCCTGTGATTCTTCCCGGTGCTTTCGTTTAAAATCTCACGCATGCGCAGCAGCGCTCCCTCCGGATGATTTTCAAATTCTCCAATGATGTTCAGTTTCCCCATTTCCAGAAATGGAACATCACAAATACTAACCATCATCTACCCCGTACCCATCTCCAGCCCCATCCACTTAGGCTTCACCCATTCTTATCAAAGTCTCTTTGTGCCCCTACTCAGTGTAATGCCCCTAAGTGGCCCTGATGTTGTATGTCTCCACAGTACAGCTGTACAGCCATCTCAATTAGTCCTAACACTGAACATATCTCATTACAATGACATCTTTGCAAGTAAACAGATGTGAAATAGAAATGAAAGAAATTTTCTGAGAGAAGTCCTCAGTAGTTGATACCTTTTTTAATGGCTAACTCAAAAAGTTTTTTGATGACATATTTCGAGCTTTCGGGACTACTATAAAGGTCCCTTCATCAGGATATTTTTTCTTTTGTGAAATAGAAAGTTATTTAAGTTGATGTGGTGTTAAAAGTTGGAAAAAAAAATGGACAAGCATAAGGATCTGAGTAACTCTAGCAATGGCAAAGACTTGGTCAGAGATTCTTCAAAATGGCTGATCTCCTGGAGTGTTCCTAGTATCCAGTGTTTAGTGCCTGCCGAAAGTAATCCAAGGAAAAACGACCAGTGAAACGGTGACAGGGTCATGGAAAACTAAGGTTCACTGATGCACATGGACTGAAGGCTAGCCACCTGGTCTGATCCCACAGGAGCTACTGTAACAGAAAAGCCTGAAAATGTAATATTGCCTATGATAGTTAAGTATCAGATCAAATAGTGTACCATAGCTTGCTGAGAATTGGACGGACCACTCGGGGTGTCTATGCTGACTGGTGTCCACTTCCAACATGTTTCTACAATGATCACATGGGCATAAGAACTGGAGCATGGTGCAATGGGAGAAAATGGCCTAGTTAGTTGTTTTTTTTTATTTATATCATGTAAATGACTTTGGGCATGTGTGACGCTTACCTGTAGATATGGCACCAGGAAGCACAGAGGTAAAAGTGAACCAAAGAGGCGCTGTGATTCTCTGGTAATGTCCTGCTTGGAAACCTTATGTTCTTGCATTTATGTGGTTATTCCTTTACCACCTACCAAGTACACTCCTTCATGGCAATAGTATTCCCGAATTACAGGGACCTCTTAGCAGGATAATGCTCCCCACCACACAGTGTTTATTAATGGTTTGAGGAACATGACACAAAAATTTCAAGAGCTACCTAGATAACAAATCAATGTGTTGTTGAGCTTGAAAAACATGGAGGAAGTACAATGTAGGCCCATACTACAAGTAATAGGACTACTACTGTTATCTTAGATACTACTTAGGTGCCAGTTACCACAGGGCATCTCTGAAGGTGTTGTGGAGACCAAGCCTTGACAGGCCAAAGGTGGGACCTACACAATACCTCCTTAGCATATCCACAGAGTATGCCATAAATGTATGACAGATGCAGATCCCACCTCTGAGACCTGTACATAAAAAGTAGGCTCCCCCATGCACATCTTACCTTAGTTATAAATGGCAACAGATGTGCCACCATCTCTACATTCACAGTACTTGTGAGGCAAACTGCGTAGAGAGCAGCGGGGGGAGTGAGGAAAAGGTGAGTATAAGTGTTTCTTTTGTGTTAAACATTAAGGTGGCACATAATGAAGGAGGTCCATGAAACTATGGGCAGACGAAGGGGGGGGGACAACATGAATCTGTGGGCAGAGATGGGGGGACATGATTCTGGGGGCAGAGATGGAGGGACATGAATCTGGGGGCAGAGATGGGGGGACAAGAATCTGGGGGCAGAGATGGAGGGACATGAATCTGGGGGCAGAGATGGGGGGACATAAATGTGGGGCAGAGATGGGGGGCCATAAATGTGGGGCAGAGATGGGGGGCCATAAATGTGGGGCAGAGATGGAGGGGGGCATGAAACTGGGAGAGAGATGGAGGGGGGGCATATAATTTACAGGTGACTGTAGAAGGATTATACTGTGTGTGGGCACATGAAAAGTGAATGGGAATGGGCAGAGTCAACATAAAAGTGGGCGGGGCTAAATGTGCCGCAACTTTGACCCTCTTTCAATTCTTAAAAAATTGGGAGGTATGGTATAGGCATTATACTAAATACTATAAGCATTGCTGTAACATGTATATATATGCTTCCATGGATATACGGCAACCCAGTGGAGGAGATCAGAGAGTGCATGTAAAGATGACACAGGCTATGCCACCTGCTAGGCCCTGAAACACTGCTCACACACTCCGATCCCTCCACAGGGCTGTGCACAGACAAGGGGGCCCTGCAGTTCTACCTGTTGGATGTGATAGACTCTATGTTTCCCCCGGGATGCTCCTTGTTGGAGAAGGGACCTCTCAGTACTGAGCCGCTGTGGGGTTGTACAGGAGCGGCCCTGATGGTGATGCAGGCAACGATTCAGGAGTCTAGGGTTGCAGGGTGAACCAAATAACTCTTTATTTCACAGCGTCAACAGATCCTCCAGCAGCTTTGCAGCATGGGTTACAGCATACAGTTCAATATGCAGCGTCTTAGACTTAAGAGTCTCGACAAGAGTAATTTGGACTCTGCAGTACTAAACGTACTTTTCTCCTCTCCTCCTCTCGTACCACTCCCTAAATCATCAGATAGGGGCTGTAGCGGGGCTAGGAGTCCTGTTAGGGAAACCCGGGTACCTGGGAGGTAGGCCCATATTCAATACTCCTGTCAGGTACCTCTGTAGCTCCAAATGGCACAGACACAGATGTCACTCAGTGACACCCCAAGTTCTCTCACTAATTTCGGGGTTGCCACAGGATATACCTGGTATAAGATGGCTTCTCTCTCAGTTACTAGGCCGATACTTGACGGAGTTCTCCTACTGTTCTGAACAGCTGGGAGTAGGCCAGATGGCTATACTGGACTCTGAACACTGCCCTCTGCACCTGAACTTGCACCTGAACTTGGACTAATTTTGCAGCAGCTACCAGAGAATATAAATCCTTTCTTCAACCCTGCCCAGTGGCCTGTGAATGGTCATGAGGTGGTACAGCATTTATCAAATTGTAGAAAAGTGCATTTACACAGAGAAATGACACACATATTGCATTTACCATAAACATACTGTATAAATGACAAGACAAACAAGACAACCTGCAGGTACCAATGACAAACACAAAAACGTTTAGCAGCTCGCTCTGGGATGCTGCACATACATAGGGAGTTTAGGTAATAATAAACCTATTTTACATATAGACTAAATGTAGGGTGTGAGTATAAAACCTTGTGAAGGTACAGGCAGCATAACTGTCGACACCTTGCGTATTTGCTGAATGCTTATACATGGATGTAATGATCATTATGTTCTAGTTTTGGTTATTTATATGTTCATTGGTGTTTTAATGGTGCGCTGTTCTCTACCGAGCATTGCCAACTTGTGTGACCCCTTACAGTCTTACTTACAAGAGGTGCTGGCAAGCCTTAGGATAAGTTCACGTGATGTCACTTAGATTCCATCTCAAAATCAGCTCCAAATTTGTTTCAATGAATGGCAGCATCGGGCACTTCACTGGAGAAAGGAGCATCCTGCTCGATCTTGCTGTGGATTTCCTGGATGGTTCTGCCACAGATGAAACTCCATGTTGATTAGTCCAATTGTATTCTGAAGCAAAACAGCAAATAAAAGCCACAACAGAAAGCGCAAGGCTGAAAGTGGAGCGGAGTCTTCACTTTGTAATGAGTGAACCTGGCATTAGGCTGTAATAGAAAAGAAATAAGAGGGGGGGTAGGGGGGCAAGGGGGTCTGGAAAACAGAGGCCTCCAGCTCACTTCTGGAACCGGTAAATCTAGACACAATACCACGTAAGACTAAGCGAAACTGAGCATTACTAGAGAAATTCAACAGTAGGGGAATACTGGGATTTATTCATCATGGTTCCCATGTTAGTATGGATTCTAAAGATGTTAGACTAGATATAAAGCAGCATGTACACTTTGTCAAATACTTGTTTGGCTGACACCTATCTTGCCTAACATCCCCACACATATGTATGCTTGGCCAAACAATGCATGTGTACTGTAAGACTCTTATGGTGATGTTATATTTTCCCCAAAACATAAGGATTGAAATCCAGCTGACCAAATCTTATCTCCACTGACATCTGCCGTGAGAGATGTATGGGAACCTGCTTGTGACATTACACCGACACCTTAGGACTCATTCACATCTGTGCCCCAGGTCTCCGTTTTGCAGGTTGCGTTTTCTGCCTGAAACTGGGGAGGAGACGGAAACCTGCAGTCATTTTTCAAACCCATTCATTTGAATGGATTTGAAAAGTGTCCGGTCGTGAACACCCGAGAGTGTTTTGTGCTCTCCCTGGCGAAACCGTTTTTTGTTAACTGGACACAAAGTCGAACATGCAGGACTTTGTGTCCGGTTAAAAAACCAAAACGCTCACTGGCGCTCACGGCCGGATACGGTCTGACAGGTTTCCGTCTTCCTGAAAACGGAGATTGGGCGCTGGTGTGAACCTAGGGTAACTTAGTAAATTTTGTTGGCCGGTATCCCTATAGAGATTGTTAGCCATTTGTTCTTTGATAGAAGCGGTTTGCTGAATAGTTTTCTCACCTTTTGCTCCTCCTCTGTCACCCATTTTTATTCAGATAAGTCTGACTAAAATTGTAAAAGTAAAGTTATCCATTAACTAGCAAGTATTTCACATGATAGTGAATCTCTATTGGGTGTTAAAATTGATCACTGTATACAATTATTTCAGATTGGTACGGTGTTATTTTGAGACAAACATGTGAAGTAGCCCTTTCTGAAATATATTACCGTATTTTTCGGACTATAAGACGCACTGGACTATAAGAGGAAAAAAAAGAGGTTTTAGAGGAGGAAAATAGGGAAAAAAATTTTTGAAGCAAAAAGTAGTAAAATATTTAACCCCTTCCCGATATGCGCCGTAATAGTACGGCGTGTGTCGGGTCTGTAACTATGGCGACCGCCCGGGAGCCGGGCGGCCGTCATAGCCGCCGGGTGTCTACTGCTTTAAGCAGTAGACAACCGGCTCTAATGCCTCCGATCGGTCCCCGGACCGATCGGAGGCATTAACCCCTCCGGCGCTGCTGTCAAAGGCGCCGGAGGCGCCATTTTGGCAGGGATCGCCGGCTCCTGGAGCATGATCCAGGGCCGACCCCCCGTTGCCATGACAGCCGGGAGCCTTGTTAAAGGCTCCCAGCCGGTCTGCAAATTCTCTCTTTTGCAGGCTGGTGTATACAGCCTGCAAAAGAGATGATGCTTTTTTGCAATGCATTGCAATGCATTAGCATTGTAATGCATTGCATTAGTGAACAGACCCCCTGGGGTTCAACACCCCTAGGGGGTCTAATAAATGCAAAAAAAAAAATAAAAAAAAAAAAGTAAAAAAAAATATAAAAAAATATAAAAAGTATTAAAAGTTCAAATCACCCCCCTTTCCCTAGAACAGATATAAAAGTAGTTAAAAACTGTGAAACATATACATGTTAGGTATCCCCGCGTCCAAAATCGCCCGCTCTACAAATCTATACAAATATTTTTCCTGTTCGGTAAACGCCGTAGCAGGAAAAATAGTCAAAAGTGCCAAACCGCCGTTTTTTCACTGTTTTAATTCTGATAAAAATTTGAATAAAAAGTGATCAAAGCAATAACATTTCCCGAAAATGGTAGAACTAAAAAGTACACCCGGCCCCGCAAAAAAAACACCCTATGCATCCCCGTACACCTATGTATAAAAAAGTTACGGCCGTCGGAATATGGCGACTTTTAGAAAAAAAATTTTTTAACACCGTTTTGGAATTTTTTTTAGGGGTCAAAATGTAAATAAAACCATATAAATTTGGTATCCCTGGAACCGTACCGAAACACAGAATATAGGGGACATGTAATTTTGGCTGCACAGTGAACGCCGTAAAACCAAAGCCCGTAAGAAAGTCGCAGAAATGCATTTTTTCTTCAAATCCACCCCATTCTGAATTTTTTTCCTGCTTTCCAGTACATTATATAGAATAATTAATGGTGGCATCATGAAGAAAAAATTGTCCCGCAAAAATTAAGACCTCATATGACTCTGGGAGCGGAGAAATAAAAAAGTTATGGGGTTTAGAAGGAGGGGAGTCAAAAACGAAAAACGAAAATCAAAAAATGCCATCGGCGGGAAGGGGTTAATATATGGGAGTTGTAGTTTTGCAACAGCTGCAAGGCCACATTGACAGGTGACCCTGCAGCTGTACGGGGACGCATAGAGTGTTTTTTTTTGCGGGGCCAGAAGTACTTTTTAGTTATACCATTTTGGGGAATATCTATTGCTTAGATCACCTTTTATTGAAAAAAAAAAACCGGTGGTTTATGATATATGATTTTCTACTTTTATATATATTCTAGGGACAGGAGGTGATTTAGAACTTTTATTTATTTCATATTTTTATTATATATTTTTAAAGCTTTTTTTTTATTTTTTTTTTACTATTTTATTCCCCCGCCGGGGCTTGAACCTGCGGTCACTTGATTGCAAGTCCCATAGACGGCAATACAACTGTATTGCCGTCTATGGGACATTCTGTCTATTAGTATTACGGCTGGTCATAGAGACCAGCCGCAATACTAAATACTAATATATAGCAGTGACAGGCCTGGGAGCCTCATTAGGCTCCCGGCTGTCACCCGAACAGGTCGGCTCCTGCGATATCGCCGCGCAGGAGCCGGCCTGCAACTTTACAGGTACGGGGCCGGTGGGGACCGGCCCCAGGGGAGAAGAGGCCGCTGATACAGACTGCAGACCCGGCATCCGCTGTACTAGAGAGGCGAATGCCGGCAAGTGATAGACGCCGGGGCCTGAGACATCGCTGCGCTCCTCTGCCCTGCATGAAGCCAGCGGCGGGGGGGCGGAGGAGCGGAATAGCATCGCCCCTGCCGCTGCTGGCTTCATGCAGGGCAGAGGAGCGCAGCGATGTCTCAGGCCCCGGCACCTGTAATGGCGTCTGTCACTTGCCGGCTTCCGCCTCTCTATTACAGCGGATGCCAGGCGCCACATTCAGCCTATAAGACGCACCCTTCTTTTCCCCCAAAATTTGGGGGAAAAAAAAGTGCGTCTTATAGTCCGAAAAATACGGTAAATTGTACTTATGACCAGTAGCTGGTATATGGCAGGACAACTAATAGCTGTTACATATAGGATGTAGTACTATCTATCAGAAAGAAACATTACAGATAAGATTCCTATCCATGCCTTAAATACAACCAGAGAGATATTCCAGTAGAAAGTTTCAAAAACCTTAGTAATGTTCTAAGGGGCCTTAGAAACATGGCGGAGCATTTCTGCAGTATAGAGCAATGTGTAGCACTCCATATACTCTATTAGGAAAATGAAAATAACAAATGGACTTTAAATAAAACAGTTCTACCATTTTATGTGTACAACTCCTATGTAGGTCTATACATTTCTATGGTTACAGACTACAAATAACCTGATAATGTAGTCATACTTCTTTCTGGGTTTCCCTTCGTTACTTACCTGACAAATGGAAATTTACAAGTATGGGGCAGCAGCCAATGAATGAGAAACCTACTGTCACATACCATTTATACAACTGAATAGCTGCCAATGTAGTACACAAACAGGTCAGGTCTGCTGGAAGTAGAAATATTCTTTGTAAGGTGGGGTTCACACTACAATTGGTGTCCACTCAGAAGGTGTCCATTAAAAAAAAAAAAAAAACCCAAAAAAAGGACACCTATCATAACGAAGAGTAACTGATGGCTATAAGTTACTGTCCGTTATATGGCCGCTGCCCATAGACCTCAATGTTAAAAAAAATAACGGACACTTGCTATCTGTTTTTTCAAATGGACAGAAAAGTCCTGCATGTAGGATTTTTTTTGTCCACTTGAAAAAACGGACATGGTTGTAAATGGACTTCTAAAGGTAGGAGAAGAATAGCCTTTCTTAAGGCAATTCCTAAAATATAGGAGTATAATGATAGAATCCCTTTAAATTGGCTTAAAACATAGAATAGTGTTAGGACTCCATAGAACCTCTTTTCTTCATTCACTTTATTTTTTCTCAAAAAGAAAACCATTAAGGGCGGGTTCACATCTGCGCCCCGGTCTCCGTTTTGCAGGTTTCCGTTTCCTGCCCGAAACTGGACAGGAGATGGAAACCTGCAGTGAGTTTTCAAACCCATTCATTTGAATGGGTTTGGAAAGTGTCTGGCCGTGAGTGTTTTGTGCTCTCCGCAGCAAAACCATTTATTTTTAACCGGACACAAAGTCGGCCTTGCAGGATTTGTGTCCGGTTTTAAAAAAATGGTTTCGCGGCGGAGAGCACAAAACGCTCACCGGCGTTCACGGCTGGACACCTGGCAGGTTTCCGGCTTCTGTCGGCAGAAGATGGAAACCTAAAAACGGAGATCGGGCGCAGGTGTGAACCCGACTTAACACTTCTATTTTTGGAAGTATTCATATTTTACAGCATTTTTGCACACCTGTACCAAACTTTGGGGTCGTATATGTGGAGAATGGCACATTAAAACATAAAGACTCCTATTCTTCAATGTAGAGTATGTATTTATTCTTACAACTTCTTATTATTGGAGGACACATACTTGTAAGTAATAGAACATCCCATATATGTTTAGAACCTGAGAAATTAGCACCAGCTACATGTCTAACATCACCTATAGACCAATACAATAGACCTATAAACCAATATGGACTAATTGAATGATTTACACCCATGTAAATAAAACCAAAAACGATATTGTAGTAAATTCACATTTGCAAGTGTCAGATAAAGTTTGTTAAAGGAGTTTTCTAGGACTTGGGATAGAAATCAGATCAGTGAGGTTGAAATCCCAGCATCCCCACTGATCAGCAGATAGCAGCACCCTCTGTGAACTGGGACCAGGCATGGCTCAGTACCATAGTATACCAGGTAGAAGGATAGCGCTGTAAACTATGTACACGTTGTTCCTAGTTACTCCAGCTCAGTTCTATCCAAGTGGTGGAAAGTGAGTTGCAGTAACCAAACATAACCACTGCACAGTGTATGGCGCTGTACTTCTGGCAGGGACATTGTGTAAGTGATAGATGTGCCTGGTTTCTGCAATAAGGTGACCAGTGGGGTTGCCAGGAGGTGGACCCTCACCAATCTTTGATGATCTAACCTAAGTAAAGTCCAGGAAAACCCCTTTAAATGTACATATATATATATATATATATCACAATGAAGACATTGGCGTTTCCTATACAATTGTGACAACCAACATCACTGAACTTCCTGTACTCACCAAAATGTCTGACATAAACAAATACAAAAATAATATCTCTGAAAATATAAGAAACAGTCATCAAATTTTAATTACTGCTTTAATGTTCGATTTACTGAAATTTTGGGTCGAAACACTCTTTAAGTCTTGTTCCTCTTAAGCTGATATGTAACTATGGTCATGTGACATTCACAGTAATCATCATCATCATCCTACTCATCACTTCTCAGCTTTCCACAGAGAGACCCGGTCTTCTGGTTTAGAGCGGTGGAACCATTCAAACCATGAGCCATCATAGACAGCAGTATCTTCTTTGCCCAAAATGAATGAAGCCAATGCCAGCTGGCATGCCGTCACACCACGCCGACATGTGATTGTCAGAGGCTTTGTCAGATCAACTCCTGTTGCCTGAAAAAGTTGCTTCATTTCATCTGGGGACTTCTCAAACCCTTCTTCTGTCAAGAAGCTTGTAAATGGAAGGTTTAGGGATCCAGGAATATGACCGGGGAAGATCACTATAAGGAATAAATAGAAATAATGAGAACAAAGTGGAGAACTGCAATTCTTGAAGGAAATATGTCAAGATGATTGTGGTCACTAAACCACACACAGGTCCTTATGAACGGGGGGGCTCTGGGAGCACCAGAGAGGAGTCCGATGAGACTCATTGGACTCATCTTTAAGTAAGAGATTTTTTTTTTTTTTTTTTAATGCAACAATGGATTGCATTATAACAGGCAATTTGGGACCCTTTAACATCCCTTTAACATACTTAAAAAAATCAGGAATCCATACTTAGGTTTTTTGACCTTTGAAGGAGTGCAAGTGCAGGACAGAAGTTACTGAGCTGGCGCCTTGGATTACAGAGCAGGTGAATATTCTGCCATGAATACAGAAGACACTACAATGGAGGAAGGAGAGAAGACCTCTATTTACATATAAAGATCAATGGCACTGGGATGCTGGCCCCAGAGAGTGGGCTGTTACATGCCGAAGCTGTGGCGCTTCTCAATAAAAGAGGACCTTTCACCACTTTTGGGCACATGCAGTTCTATATACTGCCAGAAAGCCGACAGTGCACTGTCGGCTTTCTCGATCTGTGCCCGGTGTAAAGAGCTTACGGTGCCGGTACCGTAGTGCTCTATGGTCAGAAGGGCGTTTCTGACCATTAGCCAGAGACGTCCTTCTGCCTCGCGGCGCCAATCGCGCTGTGCTGTGGAGCGGGGAGAAACGCCCCCTCCCGCTCCTGATAATGCTCGTCTATGGACGAGCTGTGTGAGCAGAGGGAGGGGGCGTTCCTCCCTGCTCCACAGCACAGTGCGATAGGCGCCGCGAGGCAGAAGGACGTCTCTGGCTAATGGTCAGAAACGCCCTTCTGACCATAGAGCACTACGGTACCGGCACCGTAAGCTCTTTACACCGGGCACAGATCGGGAAAGTCGACAGTGCGCTGAACTCAGCGCACTGTCGGCTTTCTGGCAGTATATAACACTGCATGTGCCCAAAAGTGGTGAAAGGTCCTCTTTAAGGGCTAGTTCACACAGAGTTTCTTTGCAGGCAGATTTTTACACAAATTTTTGCAAAAAAGGCTCCCATTCATTTCAATGGGAGCCACTCACTTTTTCCCACTAGTGATTTTTTTCAGCTAGTGGGAAAAAGAAGCGACATGCCTTATCTACCCACAGATTCTGCAGCTGAGACAGCCGTGGGCAGCGTCCATGGCGCGAGACTCACTCCCAATTAGGCCCATTTATTTGGGCTTTATCAGGATCGGGATGCCGGTGCACCGCATCGGCATCCCATCATGGCTAGCCGCAAGGAGAGTTCACACAGCGGAAAAGGTTTCCGCCATGTGAACATACCCTAAATCATTTAATGGGTGCTGATCCACTGTTTTTCTCTAAAACCAACCATTCCCAAACAATAATTGCTTTTAGATTTGGTGCCCGATATGCGATTTAAGCTCTGTACTACCAGGTGTCTCATGTCACACCTCTTGGAGATCTGAATCATGCCTTCTTTCCTACTCCTGCCTTACAGGACACAGACTCAATAGCTCATCAGTCACCAAAACTATCTGCACCGCATGCTCAGGAATGTTGGGACCCAACATTGCTGGAATCAAAGTGGCACATATGAACAGATGCTAAGAACTACAGTTGGTGAAGGTCGTGAAGGGTCCTCTTTTAGGCTAAAGCCCTACATAGAAGGCCACAGCAAAAAAAAAAAAAAAAAGACGCTGCGGGAAAAGCCACGGTGGCAACGTATCATGCTTTTTCCTGCAGTGCTTTTCACAGAAAGTAGACTTTCCTCTTCCATTATACCTATAGGGAAACTGCGGACATGTTTTGGACATTTATCCACAGGATAGGGGATAAGTGTTTGATCACTGGGGGTCCAAACCAGCAGTGATCAGGAGGACCAAAAGTTCTCCTAAGGTCTCCTTGTGTGATGCTCCACCATTCACTGTTATCTGGCTGTGGGCTCTTAGGAGGTCCCTAAACCGTATAGGGAAAGGGACAGGGACTGTTGGGCCGGCATCTTATGGGTTAAAAGGAAGTGTACATTCAAAGTGATGACGTGTTCCGTCACATGTATGGAGGTGGAGCTATTTGAAAAAAACTGGGGACATGTGTGTGGGGCTCCACCTCTGTCAGTACTGAAGCATGGTGAGAGGAACTCCCACCCATCCTTGCCCTCACAGTTTGTTTGTTTTGGGATAGGTCTGTCTTTTGGTTTTTGTCTTTGTTTTGTTCTTTGTTTTTCAGTGTCACAGCAGGCAGAAGGTCCATGCCCCTTGGGAGGAGCTTTAGGGCTTCAACTGCCTGCTGTCGGACAGGGCAAAGGTCAAGAAGGAAGAGGCAGGGCATGGGAATGGTCTATTTCCTGTTTACGTTTCCTGGTGCTTCATTCACAAGGAGACATCAGGGGGTCTTTTGGTCCTCCATCTTTCTGATCACTGGGGAACCTGGCAATCGGGCTCTCAGCGATTGGACACTTATCCCCATCTTGTGAATGGGGGATAAGTGTTCATAATGGGACAATCCCTTTAAGGCTCCATACAAAGTTAGGGGTGACATCATAGAGGCTTGTATTACTGCCTTAGTGATGTCACTTTTACGTTAATGGACCAAAATGGATGGCAATATAATGGATGAGAGTGTAGTAGGTAGTGATGTTCTAATGGATTTCAATCTTTTAAACTGAGCCCCAAGACCTCCATCTAAGGGTGTGTTCACACATCAGTATGCCATCCGTCCGTTTGAATTCAGTTTGATACTTCAAAACGGACTGATGCACATACTGATTGCATACTGACACCTTTTTATGCTGATAGCAAACGTTCTCCTCCCCTAGAGGACAGATAAGACGGAAACCACAGAAAGGAGACCCTGAACGCAGGTGTGAACCTAGCGTCAGGGACGGAGAATGTTTGCTATCAGCATAAAAAGTCTCAGTATACAATCAGTATGTGTATCAGTCCGTTTTGAAGTGTCAAACTGAATTCAAATGGACGGATGGCATACTGATGTGTGAACACAGCATAAGAGATGACAATCAAGTAGGCTAGTGTGAAATCACAAGGGCATTTTATTAAAGGGAGTCTGTCAGCGGTAAATTGGTTCAAAACCTCATAAGGGTGACCTTAGCTTGCCTGACTCTGCCTAACATGTCCCCTTATTTCTACAGTACTATAAACACTGTAGTTTTTACGGATGTGTGTCTGGGCCATTAGAAAAGCCGCAAAATATGAAGCAGGTCCGTTTGTCTGTTTTTTGCAGTTCAGTCCATGCATTCAAATGTATTGGTCAGCAAAAACCACAAATGACACTCGGATACTAATTCATATGCCATCTGTTCCATTTTTACTGAATTGTACATTGTACATGTACATGAAGCCCATGAAGGAGAAGATTGTCAACAATGCCTAAAAGGATGGAAACCAAGTGCAAACTGTCAGTGCCCTATCTTTATTATCCTTTTTGACTGATGCTATATTATGTCATGTATGTATGGACCTTACTACAATGATTGATCTGCCAACTGCTGTGCATATTATATTTGCGTAAAATCCAGAATGTACATTCACCCTTGTGCTATGTGAGTAATGTACATGTAATATTCTTTTACACTGCAGGCTTCATTGTGAGCCACAGTGCTGGATTAAGTCCTGGAAGGATCCTGACGTGGACAAGTCCTATATATTTGTAAGAATAAACATACAACTCTACAGCGCCGAGTGTGATGCAGGAGTGGGGCACCTAGAATGGTAGGGGGGACCTCTTCAAACTTTTTGTTGCCGCTGCTGCCCCCCTCCCCCCCCCCCCCCCCGGTTTTTCGCCGGAATATACTGTGTAAGCGGTCATTTTTTTGTGGTCATCGGGCTTGCACAGTCAGCTTTGCATAGGCCAGAGGCCTAGAAGTTTGATGACAACCCCTGGAAAAAAACGTATGAAGACCCAGTTCCTGAAGAAGATGGAGGCGGCAGAATAGCCTTTAATGATAGAATCCCTTTTGAAGAGGACCTTTCATCAGATCGGGCACATGCAGTTTTATATACTGCTGGAAAGTTGACAGTGCACTGAATTCAGCGCACTATCGGCTTTCCCGATCTGTGCCCGGTGTAAAGCGCTATCGGTCCTGGTACCATAGCGCTTTAGTGTCAGAAGGGCATTTCTGACACTTAGCCAGGGACGCCCTTCTGCCCAGCAGCGCCTATTGCACTGTACTGTGGAGCGGGAAGGAACGCCCCCTCCCGCACCTGATAATACTCATCTATGGACGAGCTGTGTGAGCGTCCCTGGCTAAGTGTCAGAAACGCCCTTCTGACACTAAAGCGCTATGGTACCAGGACCGATAGCGCTTTACACCGGGCACAGATCGGGAAAGCCGATAGTGCGCTGAATTCAGTGCATGGTCAGCTTTCCAGCAGTATATAAAACTGCATGTGCCCGATCTGATGAAAGGTCCTCTTTAAAGCAGCCCTGGTGATGGCAGGATTCACACCTGATATACACCTATATAAAATCCTATACTTTTATAAACTAATAATGTGCATGCTAATGCTACCCAAGTGTTCCCCTCAAACTACAGACACTGGTAGAGACCACCTCTGACTATATATGACTACTGTGTATGGTTAGAGAAACCAAGTCCCTGTGACTTGTGTGAGATTGAGTTCTGTTGGAATGGTTGAACCACAGATGGTAACACTGACCAGTATAGCGACAGCTAAGACTATTCAGGTCAATTTTTTACATACATTTATAACATCAGTTTAAAAAAAAAAAATCAAAAAAAAAAAAATCAGGTGTTACAAACAGACACAAATTGTTAGAAACTGATGGTCATTCATTTACATACACATCCATGTAAAAAAAAAAAAAAAAAAAAAAAAAAAAAAAAAGGTCTAGTATATAAGAAGCAGAGGCCCACGGGAGGTGCAGTAAAATAAACACTGATGTTCACCTTACCCCACCTATTCAGGGCTTCCTTGTGGTCCTCTTGGCCTCCTGGGTGACATCAGCGATCCTGGAGAACCATTGAGATCTATGGTTGGGCCTTAGTGGTCACATGCTCCAACATCATGGACCTCTGCTTATACTCTGGGGTCTGAAGAGACCTAGAGGACTGATTTCATATATATATTCCAACCCTATTTATTTGTTATAACATACCTAACTTTCCTATGTTGCTGCTGTAGGAAGCAGATTTGGGCTACACCCTACCTGATAAACCGTTCTCCCACATCTGGGAGGCAATATGTAGGAGTGCCTAAAACAGTCTCATTTTGAAAATGTCCTTTAGGCTAAGGCCCCACGTGGAAATGCAGCACTATTTGTTGAAGTTTTTGCTGTGGTTTTTTGAGCCATAGCCAGGAAAGGATTGAACAGGAAGAAGTATAAGAACTTCCTATATATTTCCCTTTCCATCTATAGCCATTCTTGGCTTTGGCTAAAATAAATAAATAAATCACAGCAAAATCTGCAATAAAAAAAGCCGCATTTCCATGCAGTGTAGAGGTAGCAGTCACTACTGGGCCCTGGATCCTAAGTGGGCTCTCAAAGATCAATCTGCCCACAAAATAAGCCACTATTTTAAATTGCAAAGGATAGCTAGGAGTCTTTTTACAGACTTTGTGTTAGGTTCTAGGAGCTTCAAGTTACGTCTCTGTGTAAAGATCCTTGGGAGGTATTATTAAATGTACTGTAGGAATCCCCTCCAAGTTACATGAAATGTTTTTATTCTTCTTCTTGGCACCTAAGCATGCAATAACCTCTTCTTGGAGACAGTCCACCTTGGACTTCACTCAAGTGAAGTAGAGATTGGATTCTTATATGATAAATGAAAAGCACTCATTCATCCTTTTAGATAGACATCCAATATTGTTATATATTTTTGGTCTCCTTCGATTCACTTTGCTTTCCATTTAGACACAAGTGTTTGGCTTATGCTAGGTCACACCCACGTTCAGGTTCTTGTTCTTTGGGTCTGCTTGGGGACCCAAAAAATAAAAAATCCAATCCACTTAAAAAGCAGTTACCCACGCACCCTATAGACTACAATATACAAATACTACGATTTTTGTTCATATTTATGATTCTAATTGACTTTCCCATAGAGTGTTTGGGTATCAGCTAGCACAGCATGTTTAAAGGGATCCTATCATTAAAACTCATTTTTTTCTGCCTAACACGTAGGAATAGCCTTAAGAAAGGGTATTCTTCTCCTACCTTTAGATGTCTTCTTCACACTCCTGTTCAGTATATGATCTGGTTTTCATCGGTGTGCAAATGAGTTCTCTCGCAGCACTGGGGGCGGGCCCCAGTGCTCAAACAGCACTGGGGGCGCTCCCAATGCTGCGAGAGACCTCTCCAGTGACGCCTCCATCTTCTTCAGGAATGTGTCTTCTTCTGACGGTGGCTTCAAACTTCTAGGCCTCGAGCAGCCGACTGCGCATGCCTGCCAGCCACAAAAAAAATGGCCGCTTACAATACTGTGTAAGCGGCCATTTGCTTGTGGCCGGCGGGCATGCGAAGTTGGCTTTGCCCTAGGCCTGAGTCCTAGAAGTTTGAGGCCTCTGCCGGAAGAAGACCCGTTCCTGAAGAAGATGGAGGCGGCACTGGAGTGTTCTCTCGCAGCATTGGGGACGCCCCCAGTGCTGCGAGAGAACTCATTTGCATACCAAAGAAAACCGGGATTTCTACCGAACGGCAGCCCAGAGAAGACATCTAAAGGTAGGAGAAGAATAGCCTTCCTTAAGGTTATTCCTACCTGTTAGGCAGAAAAAAATGAATTTTAATGATAGGATCCCTTTAACATGACGGTTCCCACAGTAAACATTTTAAAGACGTTTTTGGTTTCTTATACAAGTTATCAGAATTATAGGGTGTGGTACATCCACACCCTTCATGATATTGGCACCACCACCGAAATGCAAACAGCTTAATTCCTTATCTTATACACACTCAAACTAGTGCCAATTTCATAGAATATATAGAAAAACATTATACAGACCCCCAAAGCCCATAATATTTTGCTCCAAGACGTCCTATAGTGTGCACCAGCCAATGTTATCTGTAGTCAGCAGATTTTGCAAGAATATTGCATAAAAAAACTCCATCTTTTCATAATGTGAACAAAGATTCAAGGTGCGAGGAATAAACACCCACCACATATCTGTAATTTTGTCCTTTTTCTGTATCAAGATTTTCTAAACCCCCATTTACTTACACTGTACAACACTTTTTCTGTGAATGTGCCTGAAAAATATCCCAAATGAATGCAAATTTATATCCCAATGTGACTTGAGACAATGTATGCATAAATCATCATACCTGCTTCTTGTACTGTTAGGGGTTAATCCTGGATTAGCTCAGTAGCTACTTGTTTCACAGCAGCTGTCAGCTAGGGCAGTCGCTAACGTTGTTGTGCTCCAAAACTAAGACACATACAGTATGCTATAGTACTAGTAAAAAGAGTTTAGCCCACCACCAAAAACACAGATAACTATTATCTGCAGTCCCGGACAAGCCCCCAACATTAAAGGAGCCAGACAGGTCTTATTAAATAATGCAGATTGTTCTAAACAATTTAAGAAATCACATTATCTAGGTGAATGAAGAGGTGGACTAGACAATATCCAGAAAGCCTGGACTTGATATTGAGGCAACTACAATACATGCCAAGTTTGTTTGTGTCTTTATGTGAATATACATGTAGAGAGATATAGGTAAATTCTGGAAAATCTCACCTTCTCCTGGTTCTGGCTCTGTTCCTTCATATCGCCCTACAGAACGTGAATCCACCAGCTGAAATTCTTTTGTAGTCATGTTCCTCTGAATGTCCTCAAAGGTCTTCACCAGACAAGGGTTCAGGACTGCTCGAAAAGACTCTGGCTTTGGCTTCACCACCTCTGATGTCACAGGTAGACCCTGCTGTACCCAGTTTCTGAAACCTCCATTGAGAACAGATACTTTACTGTGTCCAAACACCCTGAACATGTACCAGGCTCTTGCAGAGTAATAAACACCGACTTGATCAGCATCATAAATCACAACATGGGTATCATTGTTTATGCCAAGATTGCCCACATATTTGGCAAAGTGGGACTCACTGGGAAGCATTACTTCATATGGAGATGTCAGGTCTTTGCATTCATCGATGTCAAAATATAAAGCTCCTGGTATATGTTTTTCTTCATACTCCTTGCGTCCATCTCTGATAGGTGGGTAGTAGAAGGAAGCATCCAGGACTCGCAGAGCTGGGCCTGGTTTGTTAGTCGACAAGGCCTGACGGAGCCAGTTTATGGACACCAGAGCTCGGGAGAGAAGTTGCTGAGACATGCTGCAGGCTCTCTCTACACTCTGCCAGTGCACACAGCCCTTTTTTTTCAAAACATTTGTGGAAAGTTCAGAGTGCACTTGGATTGCTTCCTGGAGGCCGAACTACAGCTCTGTATTTGTCAGTCCTTCTATCACTCCTCATTTTTTTCTAAAGGCACATTACATTTTTGAGAAATCTGACACCCCCTCCTGCAATTCTTTACACACTTATCGTGGAAGCTCTCCTAACTCCTTGGTGTATGACTTGCATCTGAATTTTTGCCTCTGCATTTTTGAAGTCATAACTTTTTGGTTTCATTGTTCTATGAGAGCTGCAATTTTTTAACCTCTTCATGACAGAGTCATTTTACTTGATTCGTGACTAGACACATGTTGAGGGCTTTATGCACAGACTCGTAACATTTTTTTGTTCAGCTTATTCAAATAATTTTATGTAATTTTTCAGTGATATACATAGCATTATTTTTATTGTAATTATTATTTTTGCATTGGGGCTTGAAGCTGGGATATGTGGTGGATTTCTTATTTATTTATGGGGGGGGGTTACCTTTATTTATTTATTTTTTTTCACATTGTGCCCCCCACATAACATCATAACAGACCTTATAGGGCATTTCGGCACTAAATTATTTTTGATAACTTGATAATATTGTAATCCATAACTTTGATATATTAGCCCCAATCACAGAAGAAATACAGTCTCCTTACATGCAGTACAGAATCGATCTTGGTCTGTTAGGACACAGCATGGGGCCCCCCCACCCCGAATGGAATACAAACACAAGTGCAAGCACTGTGCTATAAAAGCAGACGGACCCCACAGACTATAACGGGGTCCGTGTTTACTTTCCTGTCTGCACGAATCATGCAGACAGGAAAGTAGATCGTGAACTACTTTCCTGTCCGCACGATCCCTTCAGAGATCTGGCGGTAAGCAAACGGACCCCATTATAGTCTATGCAGTCCAAGTTCTTTTACTGCACCAGCGCTTGCACTTGCGTTTGGTATTCCATTCGGGGGGGTCCCCATGTGGACTCTCCCAGACGGAATCCAAATGCCGATGTGAACAAGGGCTTAGAGATGAGCGAATCATTTCGTACAGAGTCGAGTTCGACCCAAATATTCCAAATTATTATTTTCATTTTATTTTTTTTTTACAAAACCAATCAAATAAAGATTCGTCTCAAAACTAAAGTGGCTGCTGCAGAACTCTAATTATAATAGATGGAGGCCCAAAGGAGAAGAAAGAAAAAAAAAAAAAAAACATTCATAGGGCTCATTCACATCTGCGCCCGGTCTCCGTTCTGCAGGTTTCCGTTTCCTGCACAAAACTGAGCAGGAGACGGAAACCTGCAGGACTCTTTCATACCCATTCATTTGAATGGGTTTGAAAGATGTCCGGCTGTGAGCACCGATGAGCGTTTTATGCTCCCCGCCTCAAAACCATTTTTTTTTTTAAATTGGACACAGAGTCGGACATGCAGTACTCTGTGTCCATTTTAAAAAAAACGGTTTCACGGCAGAGAGCATAAAACGCTCACTGGCGCACTCGGCCGGAACTGGTCTGACAGCTTTCTGTCTTCTGCATGCAGAAGACGGAAAGCTCAGAACGGATTTCGGTCGCTAGTGTGAACCTAGCAATACTCACCTTCTGTTAACTGTTACCTGTTTTGGGCCTCCTTGCTGCATTTGGCACTCTTCGGTGATGTCATCGGATCAGGATCAGCTGTACACACCAAGCAGCCTCAGCCATGACCTCCAGGCCAATGACGTCACATAAGAGAACCAGACACTACGAGAAGGCCCAAAGAAATAAAGGAAGGTAAATATGTTTTTTTTGTTTTTGTTTTTTTACACCTCCCCTGGGCGTCTATCTATTATACTCTCAGGTCTGAAGAGTTTCACTATTGCATACTGTTGGTGCCACAGTATTGATTAAAAAAAACAAAACAATAATTTTTCTACAAAATCATTGTTTTTTGCAATATAAGCAGCATGTGTGTCTAAAACAAAACAAAACATGGACAACCACATTTCCCTAATAATTGGGTCATTTTTGGACCATTTTAAAAATATTAAAAGCATAAAATATCAGCGCAGGGTTAAACTCTGAGTTTGTATCCTCTGCTTACCATTCGTTTTTTCATAGACATACATGTCACGTTTTCTTTGACATAACTTTCTTTGAAGCTTGAAGAGCATTTACCATAAGGTTCTGTGAAGCCCTATGAGTATTCTACACGTACCAAAGCAAACCAGGGACCCGAGCCACCGAATCCTAACACAAAATGAATCTTGAGAGGTTCACCCATCTCTAGTCCTGAATTACCCAATCCTGAAAATAAATGAATCTTGAGAGGTTCACCTATCTCTATTCTCCAGTAATCTCTCCCTGTTTTGTATTGCTTTGCAGTCCTGTTACGCCCGCACCCATTTGAACTTCTGCGCCATCTGTTCACACACTGTGGCGCAGGAGGTGTGACCAATTTTGATTCCTTGCTTAGGGTTCTTCTTGTGTTGTCTGAACACTGTCCTATTACCCTTACCTTGATAATTGATTTACCATCACACCAATCTCCTTTACCTTGGTTTCCCTCTGACCCTCTAAGGCTAATAGTTAATGTTAGCCTTACCTATGTGATTGACAGCCTATCTTCTTATCAGGTCTGGGGCGGGTTCTTTCTTCCTATTTATTGTTTGCTCACATTCACATTGGTGCTTGCTATTGCCTTGTGCTTGCTGGCTATTCTCTCTTTCTGTGTTGTTTCCTGTATTCTTATTCCTGACCTCTGGCTTTACCTCCAACTGTTCTCTTGGATTACGATTTTGTACTGCATTACTTGACTGTTACCGACCCCTTGGCTAGCTGACCTCCCTTTGTTATTTGTCTTGTCTGCATTCTGTGTCATCACGTGTATATATAGGAAGGGCTTTGTTGACCAGTTGGCCTCTGTCACCTAACACAGTGAGGCCAATAGGCAGGGGCAGGGGGAGTTCCCATAGGGCTCACTGTCTTGTCATGTCCCTCGCCCCACAGGGTTCAGCCGCAGCTACTGGGAAATTGCTCCTCTAGCAAGTCCCTTACAAGTTCCCTGTGTTGTGCTATTGGGGATGATAAGAAAAGATAAAATTATCTTACCTATAATTTCCCTTTTCTTGAAGCAGAGGCAGCACAAACTTCCCTCCCTAATAAGTTTATTGCTGCTTATTACATAAGTGGTTTCCTAGTAGGTGGGGGCTGAAACTATACCCATGTGTTGTTGTGTCTCAGATTCAAGGAAAGCAAATATTATCTGTAGAGGAGTGTTGCTGGCATATCTCATACAACCCCAGGAGCAAATCTCTTCTGAGTCCATGAAGATAAGTGGTGACCAGTGGTGGATCAGAACATTTTATGTCATGATATGGGACATGGCAACTTCATTACAGGGCCCCCTCTCTGGTCATAGGCAGGAGCATCCTACAATTCTCTCAACTTGCCATTAACTTATACAGTATATATATGTTTAAGCTGAAGGGTAATTATTACTTATGTTGATTAGGAAATCTCTGTCCACATCCGGACTTGGGAATGTTCTGCTAATGGTACATGTAATGTGTCCGTGATGGCTTGATGGTGGAAGTTTGATAATTGTCTAAAGATGCATCTATTATAGTATATCTGTGTTATATGTTACATTGGAGCGAATGTAGAAATGTAAAAATTAATGTTATACCGTATGGTTTATGTCATGTACCCGCAGAGTCTGGGCACTTACTGGAATGTAAAGAAGATGCTGGAAATATTTTGTTAGAGCTATTCCAGTGTAACTGGATTATACCAGGAACCACATTCCTGGATGCCAACCTTCAGGAGGAGATGCCACATCCTGCAAGAATGGACAGAGGTCTGAGCCCAGTAAGCCAATGAGGACTGTGCTGGTGGAGTGTGAAAGTAAGGCCAGGAGAGTGACTGAAGGCTGAGGAGGAATGTAGCCCAAGTTACCACTGTGTTAGGATGGTGTGAGGTAGACAGGTTCTGGATATTGGAGGAGTCACTTGGATTAATAGAGCTAGGGTGGCGAGTCTGAAAAGCCCAGCATCGTATTAGAAATGATGGCCCGATCATAGTCATAGTGGGACCAGAGACTATAGTTCTCCTCCTCCTGTAAGTAGAGATAGTACAATAAGAGATAAGTGGTGGCTGTTTATGAGTTTGTATCTTGTTAGAAAAAAAATTTAATTTGTTTTGTTTGTGTTTTATAATACTTTAGTACCATCTTAGTAAATGCTCAGCTACATCAAAAACAGCGTAAAATGGTTGGTTTTCACAGGGGCTTTCAGCCACTATTTCAGGGTGGCTATGAAAAATGAATGGGAAAGGGAGTTAATTTTTTAAAATATCTAGTCACATATTAGATGGGATCCCCATCTTTTTTCATAACCATCCAGATACAACCAACAGTTCGTTTTACCAGGGTGGGAAGTCCCTTTATTTTTGCCTTTTCCCCGCCTAGTAAGAACAGCCTGTGTCAACCCCAATACCTTAATGTCCCTTCATATGGTTGGGTATTAGCTTCCAGATGGGTCTTACTGGTACCCCTGGTAGCAGTGGGTACTAGGTTAGAATGGGGGGTTAGTGCCTTTTTACCAGTTAACCTTAAGCCCTACCTTACTAATGGACTGTGCATCAGACAGTTTTCCATTACTGTTCAAGCTCATTCAAATTAATGGGATTGAACATGCCGGCAGATTTCCGTCTCCTGCCCCTGTTTTGTGCAGGAAACGGAAACCTGCGGAACGGAGTACGGGCGCAGATGTGAACGAGCCCTTATCTATATTTTCACATCTAAGGGAGTCCTGCAAGCAGCATAGTTGAGTGAATTGCACATTTTTTACTAGGCAAGGTACTGGTGACAAACTGGTTTTAGCTGACTATGGGACCGGGTGAGAGGAGAAACATGTTTCGGGGGGGCATTACTACTTCGTTGACCATTGTGGTAAAAATTGTTGGTAAAAATTAATGACAACATATGACAACTGATGGTTTTAGAGTAGAAAATTGTGAAAAAATTTAATGAGAACTGTTTAATATTTTTATCAGTTTTAGCATTAGTTGTAAAGATTTGAGGGACAAAAAATAAACAGATGCTGATGGAACTGATATATGTGAACATACCCTTATACTCCAGAACTGCACTCACTATTCTGCTGGCTGAATCACTGGGGAAGAATTATTATGTTTTACCAGTTTTCTCCCACCTATTTGCATGGAAGGTAGTGTGACATTGGAGTTGCGCTAGATTTATTATCATTTACACTAGCTTACTGGTATAAATGATACTTGAAATGTATGTCGGCTACAACCTGGAATCTGGATATGAGTGCATACACACAGCCTGGTGGAGGGTGCACATGATTTATGAAGGGGTGTATGCCTCCCCATAAGTACTCCGAAGCAGGGGATATGAATATATCAGTCTTCATAAATCTTCCTCACTCTCTACATACATGCCATTACTTATCTTCTCTACAATGTTTATGAATTTTTAATCTGATTGGTAAATTGCTAGTTTTCTTGTTTATTAGGAAATCTGCGTCCACATCCTGAGCTGGGAGCGTCCTATTAGTGCTGGTCATAATGTGTAGTAATGGGATGAGGGGGCAGTACTAATCCCCTATAGATACAGTTCTCTACATAAGAAGACACCACTTCACCTGCTGCACACAACACGCTCAATACACAGGACGCTGAATTCTCTCTGATTCCTGGAGATTCTGTAGGATCAAAAGACGGCAAAAGTGGTCTCCAGACTTCAGCCCCAGAGCTCTCATCTGAAAGGTGCGGATCTACATCCTGAGTATTACTTGTTATATCAATCCATGCTAATTCTGTTTTTATTATCATTATTGTTAATTACATTTTTATGTGGTTTCTGATGTTAATGATAGATGAGTTACATCTTTTCTTTGTCTTATGAGAATTATATCTTGTCTTAGCAAAGACAAAGATGGAGATGATATCCAGAGCAGTATAGTAATATAACCATCTGCATTGTAGTGAAGGACAAGGGCTATAGAGGGAGATATAACCAATACAGCGTCCACACTTGCACCTTGACCTGTCCGCCGTGATTCCACCTGAATCCCCAGAAAAACTGCTTGGGGACGGCTTGCCGAGGGTCAGTTTAAAAACCCATTAATTTCAAAGCGTTTTTTAAAGCAAACCGCTGGTATCTGTATGTGGCCTCTCCGCCATGAAACAGTTTTTTTTTTTGCACGGACACAAAGTCGGACTTTGTGTCTGTGCAAAAAAAAATGGTTTCACGGCGGAGAGAGTCTGTATACGGACACTGGTGGTTTGCTTTAAAAACCCATTGAAATGAATGGGTTTTTAAACTGACTGTCAACAAGCTACCCCAAGCAGTTTTTCCAGGGATTTAGGCAGTATCACGTGGACAGGTCCAGGCGCAAATGTGAACGTCAAATAAGTTGTGACTTACCTAAAACTGGAAATGATACAATTTAGTCCTGATAGTTGAAGTAGAGCTTACTAGTCTATGGGTGCAGCACAAGAGGAGTTCCAGTGATAGGGAGAGGAATTCAGATAATGGATGTGGTAAATGAGGTCATTACATAGTAGTTACATAGTAGATGAGGTTGGATGAAGACATCAGTAGAGATGAGCGAACACTAAAATGTTCGAGGTTCGAAATTCGATTCGAACAGCCGCTCAATGTTCGTGTGTTCGAACGGGTTTCGAACCCCATTATAGTCTATGGGGAACAGATACTCGTTAAGGGGGAAACCCAAATCCGTGTCTGGAGGGTCACCAAGTCCACTATGACACCCCAGGAAATGATGCCAACACCTCTGGAATGACACTGGGACAGCAGGGGAAGCATGTCTGGGGGCATCTAACACACCAAAGACCCTCTATTACCCCAACATCACAGCCTAACAACTACACACTTTACACACTCAATACCACCTCTCTGACAGTAGGAAAACACCTTGAAACATGTGTATTTGGCACTTGCAGTGAGGAGAGCTTGTCACCAGCAGTGAATTTGGCCCTTGTAGTAAGTTGAGGTTGGCACCAACATTTGTTTTGAAAATCAGGGTGGATTGAGCCTCTAACCAGCAGAGTTTGGGCAAATTCATGGTGGAGGGAGCCTCTAAAAACCCCAGTTTGGACCAATTCATGGTGGAGGGAGCCTCTAACCAGCCCAGTTTGGGCAAATTCATGGTGGAGGGAGCCTCTAAAAAACCCAGTTTGGACCAATTCATGGTGGAGGGAGCCTCTAACCAGCCCAGTTTGGGCAAATTCATGGTGGAGGGAGCCTCTAACCAGCCCAGTTTGGACCAATTAATGGTGGAGGGAGCCTCTAACCAGCCCAGTTTGGACCAATTAATGGTGGAGGGAGCCTCTAACCACCCCAGTTTGGACCAATTCATGGTGGAGGGAGCCTCTAAACAGCCCAGTTTGGGCAAATTCATGGTGGAGGGAGCCTCTAAAAAACCCAGTTTGGACCAATTCATGGTGGAGGGAGCCTCTAACCAGCCCAGTTTGGACCAATTAATGGTGGAGGGAGCCTCTAAACAGCCAAGTTTGGACCAATTCATGGTGGAGGGAGCCTCTAAAAACCCCAGTTTGGACCAATTCATGGTGGAGGGAGCCTCTAACCAGCCCAGTTTGGGCAAATTCATGGTGGAGGGAGCCTCTAAACAGCCCAGTTTGGGCAAATTCATGGTGGAGGGAGCCTCTAACCAGCCCAGTTTGGACCAATTAATGGTGGAGGGAGCCTCTAACCAGCCCAGTTTGGACCAATTAATGGTGGAGGGAGCCTCTAACCACCCCAGTTTGGACCAATTCATGGTGGAGGGAGCCTCTAACCAGCCCAGTTTGGACCAATTCATGGTGGAGGGAGCCTCTAAAAAACCCAGTTTGGACCAATTCATGGTGGAGGGAGCCTCTAAACAGCCCAGTTTGGGCAAATTCATGGTGGAGGGAGCCTCTAAAAACCCCAGTTTGGACCAATTCATGGTGGAGGGAGCCTCTAACCAGCCCAGTTTGGGCAAATTCATGGTGGAGGGAGCCTCTAAAAAACCCAGTTTGGACCAATTCATGGTGGAGGGAGCCTCTAACCAGCCCAGTTTGGGCAAATTCATGGTGGAGGGAGCCTCTAACCAGCCCAGTTTGGACCAATTAATGGTGGAGGGAGCCTCTAACCAGCCCAGTTTGGACCAATTAATGGTGGAGGGAGCCTCTAACCACCCCAGTTTGGACCAATTCATGGTGGAGGGAGCCTCTAAACAGCCCAGTTTGGGCAAATTCATGGTGGAGGGAGCCTCTAAAAAACCCAGTTTGGACCAATTCATGGTGGAGGGAGCCTCTAACCAGCCCAGTTTGGACCAATTAATGGTGGAGGGAGCCTCTAAACAGCCAAGTTTGGACCAATTCATGGTGGAGGGAGCCTCTAAAAACCCCAGTTTGGACCAATTCATGGTGGAGGGAGCCTCTAACCAGCCCAGTTTGGGCAAATTCATGGTGGAGGGAGCCTCTAAACAGCCCAGTTTGGGAAAATTCATGGTGGAGGGAGCCTCTAACCAGCCCAGTTTGGACCAATTAATGGTGGAGGGAGCCTCTAACCAGCCCAGTTTGGACCAATTAATGGTGGAGGGAGCCTCTAACCAGCCCAGTTTGGACCAATTAATGGTGGAGGGAGCCTCTAACCACCCCAGTTTGGACCAATTCATGGTGGAGGGAGCCTCTAACCAGCCCAGTTTGGACCAATTCATGGTGGAGGGAGCCTCTAAAAAACCCAGTTTGGACCAATTCATGGTGGAGGGAGCCTCTAAACAGCCCAGTTTGGGCAAATTCATGGTGGAGGGAGCCTCTAAAAAACCCAGTTTGGACCAATTCATGGTGGAGGGAGCCTCTAACCAGCCCAGTTTGGACCAATTAATGGTGGAGGGAGCCTCTAAACAGCCAAGTTTGGACCAATTCATGGTGGAGGGAGCCTCTAAAAACCCCAGTTTGGACCAATTCATGGTGGAGGGAGCCTCTAACCAGCCCAGTTTGGACCAATTAATGGTGGAGGGAGCCTCTAACCAGCCCAGTTTGGACCAATTAATGGTGGAGGGAGCCTCTAACCACCCCAGTTTGGACCAATTCATGGTGGAGGGAGCCTCTAAACAGCCCAGTTTGGGCAAATTCATGGTGGAGGGAGCCTCTAAAAAACCCAGTTTGGACCAATTCATGGTGGAGGGAGCCTCTAACCAGCCCAGTTTGGACCAATTAATGGTGGAGGGAGCCTCTAAACAGCCAAGTTTGGACCAATTCATGGTGGAGGGAGCCTCTAAAAACCCCAGTTTGGACCAATTCATGGTGGAGGGAGCCTCTAACCAGCCCAGTTTGGACCAATTAATGGTGGAGGGAGCCTCTAACCAGCAGAGTTTGGGCAAATTCATGGTGGAGGGAGCCTCTAAAAACCCCAGTTTGGACCAATTCATGGTGGAGGGAGCCTCTAACCAGCCCAGTTTGGGCAAATTCATGGTGGAGGGAGCCTCTAAAAAACCCAGTTTGGACCAATTCATGGTGGAGGGAGCCTCTAACCAGCCCAGTTTGGGCAAATTCATGGTGGAGGGAGCCTCTAACCAGCCCAGTTTGGACCAATTAATGGTGGAGGGAGCCTCTAACCAGCCCAGTTTGGACCAATTAATGGTGGAGGGAGCCTCTAACCACCCCAGTTTGGACCAATTCATGGTGGAGGGAGCCTCTAAACAGCCCAGTTTGGGCAAATTCATGGTGGAGGGAGCCTCTAAAAAACCCAGTTTGGACCAATTCATGGTGGAGGGAGCCTCTAACCAGCCCAGTTTGGACCAATTAATGGTGGAGGGAGCCTCTAAACAGCCAAGTTTGGACCAATTCATGGTGGAGGGAGCCTCTAAAAACCCCAGTTTGGACCAATTCATGGTGGAGGGAGCCTCTAACCAGCCCAGTTTGGGCAAATTCATGGTGGAGGGAGCCTCTAAACAGCCCAGTTTGGGCAAATTCATGGTGGAGGGAGCCTCTAACCAGCCCAGTTTGGACCAATTAATGGTGGAGGGAGCCTCTAACCAGCCCAGTTTGGACCAATTAATGGTGGAGGGAGCCTCTAACCACCCCAGTTTGGACCAATTCATGGTGGAGGGAGCCTCTAACCAGCCCAGTTTGGACCAATTCATGGTGGAGGGAGCCTCTAAAAAACCCAGTTTGGACCAATTCATGGTGGAGGGAGCCTCTAAACAGCCCAGTTTGGGCAAATTCATGGTGGAGGGAGCCTCTAAAAACCCCAGTTTGGACCAATTCATGGTGGAGGGAGCCTCTAACCAGCCCAGTTTGGGCAAATTCATGGTGGAGGGAGCCTCTAAAAAACCCAGTTTGGACCAATTCATGGTGGAGGGAGCCTCTAACCAGCCCAGTTTGGGCAAATTCATGGTGGAGGGAGCCTCTAACCAGCCCAGTTTGGACCAATTAATGGTGGAGGGAGCCTCTAACCAGCCCAGTTTGGACCAATTCATGGTGGAGGGAGCCTCTAACCACCCCAGTTTGGACCAATTCATGGTGGAGGGAGCCTCTAAACAGCCCAGTTTGGGCAAATTCATGGTGGAGGGAGCCTCTAAAAAACCCAGTTTGGACCAATTCATGGTGGAGGGAGCCTCTAACCAGCCCAGTTTGGACCAATTAATGGTGGAGGGAGCCTCTAAACAGCCAAGTTTGGACCAATTCATGGTGGAGGGAGCCTCTAAAAACCCCAGTTTGGACCAATTCATGGTGGAGGGAGCCTCTAACCAGCCCAGTTTGGGCAAATTCATGGTGGAGGGAGCCTCTAAACAGCCCAGTTTGGGCAAATTCATGGTGGAGGGAGCCTCTAACCAGCCCAGTTTGGACCAATTAATGGTGGAGGGAGCCTCTAACCAGCCCAGTTTGGACCAATTCATGGTGGAGGGAGCCTCTAACCAGCCCAGTTTGGACCAATTAATGGTGGAGGGAGCCTCTAACCACCCCAGTTTGGACCAATTCATGGTGGAGGGAGCCTCTAACCAGCCCAGTTTGGACCAATTCATGGTGGAGGGAGCCTCTAAAAAACCCAGTTTGGACCAATTCATGGTGGAGGGAGCCTCTAAACAGCCCAGTTTGGGCAAATTCATGGTGGAGGGAGCCTCTAAAAAACCCAGTTTGGACCAATTCATGGTGGAGGGAGCCTCTAACCAGCCCAGTTTGGACCAATTAATGGTGGAGGGAGCCTCTAAACAGCCAAGTTTGGACCAATTCATGGTGGAGGGAGCCTCTAAAAACCCCAGTTTGGACCAATTCATGGTGGAGGGAGCCTCTAACCAGCCCAGTTTGGACCAATTAATGGTGGAGGGAGCCTCTAACCAGCCCAGTTTGGACCAATTAATGGTGGAGGGAGCCTCTAACCACCCCAGTTTGGACCAATTCATGGTGGAGGGAGCCTCTAAACAGCCCAGTTTGGGCAAATTCATGGTGGAGGGAGCCTCTAAAAAACCCAGTTTGGACCAATTCATGGTGGAGGGAGCCTCTAACCAGCCCAGTTTGGACCAATTAATGGTGGAGGGAGCCTCTAAACAGCCAAGTTTGGACCAATTCATGGTGGAGGGAGCCTCTAAAAACCCCAGTTTGGACCAATTCATGGTGGAGGGAGCCTCTAACCAGCCCAGTTTGGACCAATTAATGGTGGAGGGAGCCTCTAACCAGCCCAGTTTGGACCAATTAATGGTGGAGGGAGCCTCTAACCACCCCAGTTTGGACCAATTCATGGTGGAGGGAGCCTCTAAACAGCCCAGTTTGGGCAAATTCATGGTGGATGGAGCCTCTAAAAAACCCAGTTTGGACCAATTCATGGTGGAGGGAGCCTCTAACCAGCCCAGTTTGGACCAATAAATGGTGGAGGGAGCCTCTAAACAGCCAAGTTTGGACCAATTCATGGTGGAGGGAGCCTCTAAAAACCCCAGTTTGGACCAATTCATGGTGGAGGGAGCCTCTAACCAGCCCAGTTTGGGCAAATTCATGGTGGAGGGAGCCTCTAACCAGCCCAGTTTGGACCAATTAATGGTGGAGGGAGCCTCTAACCAGCCCAGTTTGGACCAATTCATGGTGGAGGGAGCCTCTAACCAGCCCAGTTTGGACCAATTAATGGTGGAGGGAGCCTCTAACCACCCCAGTTTGGACCAATTCATGGTGGAGGGAGCCTCTAACCAGCCCAGTTTGGACCAATTCATGGTGGAGGGAGCCTCTAAAAAACCCAGTTTGGACCAATTCATGGTGGAGGGAGCCTCTAAACAGCCCAGTTTGGGCAAATTCATGGTGGAGGGAGCCTCTAAAAAACCCAGTTTGGACCAATTCATGGTGGAGGGAGCCTCTAACCAGCCCAGTTTGGACCAATTAATGGTGGAGGGAGCCTCTAAACAGCCAAGTTTGGACCAATTCATGGTGGAGGGAGCCTCTAAAAACCCCAGTTTGGACCAATTCATGGTGGAGGGAGCCTCTAACTAGCCCAGTTTGGACCAATTAATGGTGGAGGGAGCCTCTAACCAGCCCAGTTTGGACCAATTAATGGTGGAGGGAGCCTCTAACCACCCCAGTTTGGACCAATTCATGGTGGAGGGAGCCTCTAAACAGCCAAGTTTGGACCAATTCATGGTGAAGGGAGCCTCTAAAAACCCGTTTGGACCAATTCATGGTGGAGGGAGCCTCTAACCAGCCCAGTTTGGGCAAATTCATGGTGGAGGGAGCCTCTAAACAGCCCAGTTTGGGCAAATTCATGGTGGAGGGAGCCTCTAACCAGCCCAGTTTGGACCAATTAATGGTGGAGGGAGCCTCTAACCAGCCCAGTTTGGACCAATTAATGGTGGAGGGAGCCTCTAACCACCCCAGTTTGGACCAATTCATGGTGGAGGGAGCCTCTAAACAGCCAAGTTTGGACCAATTCATGGTGGAGGGAGCCTCTAAAAACCCCAGTTTGGACCAATTCATGGTGGAGGGAGCCTCTAACCAGCCCAGTTTGGACCAATTAATGGTGGAGGGAGCCTCTAAACAGCCAAGTTTTGGGAAATTCATGGTGGAGGGAGCCTCTAACCAGCCCAGTTTGGACCAATTCATGGTGGAGGGAGCCTCTAAACAGCCCAGTTTGGGCAAATTCATGGTGGAGGGAGCCTCTAAAAAACCCAGTTTGGACCAATTCATGGTGGAGGGAGCCTCTAACCAGCCCAGTTTGGACCAATTAATGGTGGAGGGAGCCTCTAACCAGCCCAGTTTGGACCAATTAATGGTGGAGGGAGCCTCTAACCACCCCAGTTTGGACCAATTCATGGTGGAGGGAGCCTCTAAACAGCCAAGTTTGGACCAATTCATGGTGGAGGGAGCCTCTAAAAACCCCAGTTTGGACCAATTCATGGTGGAGGGAGCCTCTAACCAGCCCAGTTTGGGCAAATTCATGGTGGAGGGAGCCTCTAAACAGCCCAGTTTGGGCAAATTCATGGTGGAGGGAGCCTCTAAAAAACCCAGTTTGGACCAATTCATGGTGGAGGGAGCCTCTAAACAGCCAAGTTTGGACCAATTCATGGTGAAGGGAGCCTCTAAAAACCCGTTTGGACCAATTCATGGTGGAGGGAGCCTCTAACCAGCCCAGTTTGGGCAAATTCATGGTGGAGGGAGCCTCTAAACAGCCCAGTTTGGGCAAATTCATGGTGGAGGGAGCTTCTAACCAGCCCAGTTTGGACCAATTAATGGTGGAGGGAGCCTCTAACCAGCCCAGTTTGGACCAATTAATGGTGGAGGGAGCCTCTAACCACCCCAGTTTGGACCAATTCATGGTGGAGGGAGCCTCTAAACAGCCAAGTTTGGACCAATTCATGGTGGAGGGAGCCTCTAAAAACCCCAGTTTGGACCAATTCATGGTGGAGGGAGCCTCTAACCAGCCCAGTTTGGACCAATTAATGGTGGAGGGAGCCTCTAAACAGCCAAGTTTTGGGAAATTCATGGTGGAGGGAGCCTCTAACCAGCCCAGTTTGGACCAATTCATGGTGGAGGGAGCCTCTAAACAGCCCAGTTTGGGCAAATTCATGGTGGAGGGAGCCTCTAAAAAACCCAGTTTGGACCAATTCATGGTGGAGGGAGCCTCTAACCAGCCCAGTTTGGACCAATTAATGGTGGAGGGAGCCTCTAACCAGCCCAGTTTGGACCAATTAATGGTGGAGGGAGCCTCTAACCACCCCAGTTTGGACCAATTCATGGTGGAGGGAGCCTCTAAACAGCCAAGTTTGGACCAATTCATGGTGGAGGGAGCCTCTAAAAACCCCAGTTTGGACCAATTCATGGTGGAGGGAGCCTCTAACCAGCCCAGTTTGGGCAAATTCATGGTGGAGGGAGCCTCTAAACAGCCCAGTTTGGGCAAATTCATGGTGGAGGGAGCCTCTAAAAAACCCAGTTTGGACCAATTCATGGTGGAGGGAGCCTCTAACCAGCCCAGTTTGGACCAATTAATGGTGGAGGGAGCCTCTAAACAGCCAAGTTTGGACCAATTCATGGTGGAGGGAGCCTCTAAAAACCCCAGTTTGGACCAATTCATGGTGGAGGGAGCCTCTAACCAGCCCAGTTTGGGCAAATTCATGGTGGAGGGAGCCTCTAAACAGCCCAGTTTGGGCAAATTCATGGTGGAGGGAGCCTCTAACCAGCCCAGTTTGGACCAATTAATGGTGGAGGGAGCCTCTAACCAGCCCAGTTTGGACCAATTAATGGTGGAGGGAGCCTCTAACCAGCCCAGTTTGGACCAATTAATGGTGGAGGGAGCCTCTAACCACCCCAGTTTGGATCAATTCATGGTGGAGGGAGCCTCTAACCAGCCCAGTTTGGACCAATTCATGGTGGAGGGAGCCTCTAAAAAACCCAGTTTGGACCAATTCATGGTGGAGGGAGCCTCTAAACAGCCCAGTTTGGGCAAATTCATGGTGGAGGGAGCCTCTAAACAGCCCAGTTTGGGCAAATTCATGGTGGAGGGAGCCTCTAACCAGCCCAGTTTGGACCAATTAATGGTGGAGGGAGCCTCTAACCAGCCCAGTTTGGACCAATTCATGGTGGAGGGAGCCTCTAAACAGCCCAGTTTTGGCAAATTCATGGTGGAAGGAGCCTCTAACCAGCAGAGTTGTGGGAAAGCAGGGTGGAGGGAGCCTCTAACCAGCAGAGTTGGTGGAAATCAGGGTGGAGGGAGCCTCTAACCAGCAGAGTTGGGGGAAATCATGTTGGAGGGAGCCTAGTATTAGCAGAATTGTGCAACGCTTATGGTGGATGAGTATGAGGATGCGGAGGAATTGGAGAGGTTGAGTACAGACATGGAGTTTCATGTTGGGGTGCTTTACACAGGTGGGCACAAAAATGAAGGCTCTATCCAGTGGTGGTTCATTTTTATCAAAGTGAGCCGGTCGGCACTCTCAGCTGACAGACGGGTGCGCTTGTCAGTGATGATGCCACCGGCTGCACTGAACACCCTCTCAGATAGGACGCTGGCGGCAGGACAGGACAGCACCTCCAAGGCATATAGGGCAAGTTCAAGCCACAGGTCCAACTTCGACACCCAATACGTGTAGGGCGCAGAGGGGTCGGAGAGGACAGGGCTGTGGTCGGAAAGGTATTCCCGCAACATGCGCCTATACTTTTCACGCCTGGTGACACTAGGACCCTCCGTGGCGGCACTTTGGCGAGGGGGTGCCATCAAGGTGTCCCAGACCTTAGACAGTGTGCCCCTCGTTTGTGTGGACCGGTGAGAACTTGGTTGCCTACTGGAGGAACTGCCCTCCCTGCCGCCAACGTCACATGCTGGAAACATCTCCATCATATTCTGCACCAATTGCCTGTGGCAAGCATTGATGCGATTGGCCCTCCCCTCTACCGGAATAAAAGACGAGATGTTGTTTTTATACCGGGGGTCAAGGATAGCAAAGATCCAGTACTGGTTGTCCTCCATGATTTTGACAATACGCTTGTCGGTTGTAAAGCACCCCAACATGAACTCAGCCATGTCTGCCACAGTGTTAGTTGGCATGACTCCTCTGGCCCCACCGGAAAGTTCAATCTCCATTTCCTCCTCATCCTCCATGTCTACCCATCCGCGCTGCAACAATGGGACGATTCGAAGTTGCCCGGAAGCCTCCTGTATCACCATCACATCATCGGACAACTCTTCTTCCTCCTCCTCCTCCTCCTCCTCCTCCATTAAACGCAGTGAAGCGGACAGATGTGTGGACCTACTCTCCAGCTGTGACGGATCGGATGCTATCCCTAACTCCTCTGTGTGATCTGAGTTATCCCTGATGTCAATCAGGGATTCTCTCAGAACACACAAGAGCGGGATTGTAAGGCTCACCATCGCATCCTCAGAGCTCACCCTCCTTGTGGACTCCTCAAAGACCCGTAGGATGTCACAAAGGTCTCTCATCCATGGCCACTCATGGATGTGAAACTGAGGCAGCTGACTTTGTGGCACCCTAGGGTTTTGTAGCTGGTATTCCATCAAAGGTCTCTGCTGCTCAACCACTCTATTCAACATCTGAAACGTTGAGTTCCAGCGTGTGGGGACGTCGCACAAAAGCCGGTGTTGTGGCACATGCAGGCGTTGCTGGAGAGATTTTAAGCTAGCAGCGGCTACTGTCGACTTGCGAAAGTGGGCGCACATGCGCCGCACTTTCACCAGTAGCTCTGGAACATTGGGGTAGCTCTTTAGGAAACGTTGCACCACTAGGTTGAAGACGTGGGCCAGGCATGGAACATGTTGGAGTCCGGCAAGCTCCAGAGCTGCTACCAGGTTCCGGCCGTTATCACAAACGACCATGCCTGGGCCCAGGTGCAGCGGCTCAAACCATATTGCCGTCTCATCGAGGAGGGCATCCCTCACCTCGGAGGCAGTGTGCTGTCTGTCCCCCAAGCTGATCAGCTTCAGCACAGCCTGCTGACGTCTACCAACGCCAGTGCTGCAACGTTTCCAACTCGTAGCTGGGGTCAATCTAACAGCGGAGGAGGAGGCGGTGGCGGAGGAGGAGGCGGTGGCGGAGGAGGAGGCGGTAGAGGAGGAGGAGGAGGGGGGGTGTTCTTCTCGTGTCCCTGCCAGGAATGTTAGGCGGGGAGACGAGGTACACCGGGCCAGTTTGGGAAGCAGTCCCAGCCTCAACTACATTCACCCAGTGTGCCGTCAGTGAAATGTAGCGTCCCTGTCCGCATGCACTTGTCCACGCGTCGGTGGTCAAGTGGACCTTTGTGCAAAGCGCGGAACTAAGGGCCCGCCTGATGTTGAGTGACACGTGCTGGTGCAAGGCGGGGACGGCACACCGGGAGAAGTAGTGACGGCTAGGGACGGCATAGCGAGGTGCCGCAGTTGCCATCAGGTCCAGGAAGGCGGGAGTTTCAACAAGCCGGAACGCCAACATCTCCTGGGCCAGCAGTTTAGCGATGTTGGCGTTCAAGGCTTGCGCGTGTGGGTGGTTAGCAGTGTATTTCTGCCGCCGCTCCAATGTCTGAGAGATGGTGGGTTGTTGTAAAGAAACGCCTGATGGTGCCTTTGATGGTGCAGGAGAAGGAGATAAGACAGGACCAGGGGAGGATGAGGTAGAAGTCAACAAAGTGGCGGAGGCAGATGAAGTGGTGTCCTGGCTCGTCCTCTGGAGTGCATCGCCAGCACAGTCAGCAGTGGCAGTGGCAGAGGCAGAGGCAGTGGCAGAGGCAGTGGCAGTGGCGTGAACGGCAGGCGGCCTTTGTCCTGCCGTTGCTGCCTGCCACTGATTCCAGTGCTTGGATTCCAAATGACGGCGCATTGAAGTGGTGGACAGGTTGCTCTTCTCAGAGCCCCTAATCAATTTCGAGAGGCAAATTGTGCAGACAACACTATATCTGTCCTCGGCGCATTCCTTGAAAAAACTCCACACCTTCGAGAAACGTGCCCTCGAGGTGGGAGTTTTTCGGGGCTGGGTACGAACTGGAACATCTTGGGAGATTCCGGGTGTGGCCTGGCTTCGCCTAAGCTGCTGACCTCTGCCTCTGCCTCTAGCTACCCTTTTTGGTGCTGCACCTGCCTCAACATCCACACTACTTTCCCCGCTTGACATCCCCCCTGTCCAGGTCGGGTCAGTGTCCTCATCATCCACCACTTCCTCTTCCAACTCCTGTCTCATCTCCTCCTCCCGCACAATGCGCCGGTCAACTGGATGCCCTGACGGCAACTGCGTCACATCATCGTCGATGAGGGTGGGTTGCTGGTCATCCACCACCAAATCGAACGGAGATGGAGGAGACTCTAGTGTTTGAGCATCTGGACACAGATGCTCCTCTGTTAGGTTCGTGGAATCGTGACGTGGAGAGGCAGGTTGAGGGACAATGAAAGGAGCGGAGAACAGCTCTGGGGAGCAGGGACAGTTTGGGTTATTGTTCTGTAAAGCTTCGGAATTTTGGGAGGAAGGAAGACAAGACTGTTGGGTAATAGGAGGAGAGGAGGCAGAGTCTGACTGGCTGCTGGACAATGTGCTGTAAGCGTTCTCTGACAGCCATTGCAAGACCTGTTCCTGGTTCTCGGGCCTACTAAGGTTTGTACCCTGCAGTTTAGTTAATGTGGCAAGCAACCCTGGCACTGTGGAGTGGCGCAATGCTTGCTGCCCCACAGGAGTAGGCACGGGACGCCCTGTGGCTTCACTGCTACCTTGCTCCCCAGAACCATTCCCCCGACCTCGCCCACGGCCTCGTCCACGTCCCTTTCCGGGAGCCTTGCGCATTTTGAATTCCTAGTTAGAAATTGGCACTGTATACCAGTAGTAAAAATTGTGGGTGCACGTAACCCCAATATATTCTTTGAATTCCCAGTCAGACACTGGCACTATATGGCAGTAGCAAGAAATGAGGGTATTTGTATTCCCAATATACTCTTTAAATTCCCAGTCAGACAATGGCACTGTATACCAGTAGTAAAAATTGTGGGTGCACGTAACCCCAATATATTCTTTGAATTCCCAGTCAGAAACTGGCACTATATGGCAGTAGCAAGAAATGAGGGTATTTGTATTCCCAATATACTCTTTGAATTCCCAGTCAGACAATGGCACTGTATACCAGTAGTAAAAATTGTGGGTGCACGTAACCCCAATATATTCTTTGAATTACCAGTCAGAAACTGGCACTATATGGCAGTAGCAAGAAATGAGGGTATTTATAACCCCAATATATTCTTTGAATTCCCAGTCAGACAATGGCACTGTATACCAGTAGTAAAAATTGTGGGTGCACGTAACCCCAATATATTCTTTGAATTCCCAGTCAGACACTGGCACTATATGGCAGTAGCAAGAAATGAGGGTATTTGTATTCCCAATATACTCTTTAAATTCCCAGTCAGACAATGGCACTGTATACCAGTAGTAAAAATTGTGGGTGCACGTAACCCCAATATATTCTTTGAATTCCCAGTCAGAAACTGGCACTATATGGCAGTAGCAAGAAATGAGGGTATTTATAACCCCAATATATTCTTTGAATTCCCAGTCAGACAATGGCACTGTATACCAGTAGTAAAAATTGTGGGTGCACGTAACCCCAATATATTCTTTGAATTACCAGTCAGAAACTGGCACTATATGGCAGTAGCAAGAAATGAGGGTATTTATAACCCCAATATATTCTTTGAATTCCCAGTCAGACAATGGCACTGTATACCAGTAGTAAAAATTGTGGGTGCACGTAACCCCAATATATTCTTTGAATTACCAGTCAGAAACTGGCACTATATGGCAGTAGCAAGAAATGAGGGTATTTGTATTCCCAATATACTCTTTGAATTCCCAGTCAGACAATGGCACTGTATACCAGTAGTAAAAATTGTGGGTGCACGTAACCCCAATATATTCTTTGAATTACCAGTCAGAAACTGGCACTATATGGCAGTAGCAAGAAATGAGGGTATTTATAACCCCAATATATTCTTTGAATTCCCAGTCAGACAATGGCACTGTATACCAGTAGTAAAAATTGTGGGTGCACGTAACCCCAATATATTCTTTGAATTCCCAGTCAGAAACTGGCACTATATGGCAGTAGCAAGAAATGAGGGTATTTGTATTCCCAATATACTCTTTGAATTCCCAGTCAGACAATGGCACTGTATACCAGTAGTAAAAATTGTGGGTGCACGTAACCCCAATATATTCTTTGAATTACCAGTCAGAAACTGGCACTATATGGCAGTAGCAAGAAATGAGGGTATTTATAACCCCAATATATTCTTTGAATTCCCAGTCAGACAATGGCACTGTATACCAGTAGTAAAAATTGTGGGTGCACGTAACCCCAATATATTCTTTGAATTACCAGTCAGAAACTGGCACTATATGGCAGTAGCAAGAAATGAGGGTATTTGTATTCCCAATATACTCTTTGAATTCCCAGTCAGACAATGGCACTGTATACCAGTAGTAAAAATTGTGGGTGCACGTAACCCCAATATATTCTTTGAATTACCAGTCAGAAACTGGCACTATATGGCAGTAGCAAGAAATGAGGGTATTTGTATTCCCAATATACTCTTTGAATTCCCAGTCAAACAATGGCACTGTATACCAGTAGTAAAAATTGTGGGTGCACGTAACCCCAATATATTCTTTGAATTACCAGTCAGAAACTGGCACTATATGGCAGTAGCAAGAAATGAGGGTATTTATAACCCCAATATATTCTTTGAATTCCCAGTCAGACAATGGCACTGTATACCAGTAGTAAAAATTGTGGGTGCACGTAACCCCAATATATTCTTTGAATTACCAGTCAGAAACTGGCACTATATGGCAGTAGCAAGAAATGAGGGTATTTATAACCCCAATATATTCTTTGAATTCCCAGTCAGACAATGGCACTGTATACCAGTAGTAAAAATTGTGGGTGCACGTAACCCCAATATATTCTTTGAATTCCCAGTCAGACACTGGCACTATATGGCAGTAGCAAGAAATGAGGGTATTTGTATTCCCAATATATTCTTTGAATTCCCAGTCAGACAATGGCACTGTATACCAGTAGTAAAAATTGTGGGTGCACGTAACCCCAATATATTCTTTGAATTCCCAGTCAGACACTGGCACTATATGGCAGTAGCAAGAAATGAGGGTATTTGTATTCCCAATATATTCTTTGAATTCCCAGTCAGACAATGGCACTGTATACCAGTAGTAAAAATTGTGGGTGTATATAGCCCCAATTCTATTGCTAGGGGACTTGCAGGGTATTTCTGGGGTGAAGGTGGGGGGGCACACCGTTGGAACGGGTATCGGGGTATATATCGGGTATACGGGAATACACTGACAGTGTATTCCATTCAGGATCCTGGGAAAGCTGGGTTGCGGCGATTGAGCCCGTCAGTGCCACGTTACACTGACAAGCTTCTCCCTGGAATTTAGCTCTTACAAGAGCTGTTGGTTGTCTTCTCCTTCCTATCCTAGCCTGTCCCTGCCTACCCAGAATCTAAGCCCTAGCTAGCTGGACGGAAACCTCCGTCCTCGGTGAATTGCAAGCTCAGAATGACGCGAACCTGGGCGGCGCTGTTCTTTTAAATTAGAGGTCACATGTATTCGGCAGCCAATGGGTTTTGCCTACTTTTTTCAACGTCACCGGTGTCGTAGTTCCTGTCCCACCTACCCTGCGCTGTTATTGGAGCAAAAAAGGCGCCAGGGAAGGTGGGAGGGGAATCGAGTAATGGCGCACTTTACCACGCGGTGTTCGATTCGATTCGAACATGCCGAACAGCCTAATATCCGATCGAACATGAGTTCGATAGAACACTGTTCGCTCATCTCTAGACATCAGTCCATCATTGATTGATCATATTATGCCATTATCTGGCTATTTAACAGAGAAGAGTCTTGAAATTTCCAGCATGGTGAAGATATATGTGGATGACAGCCAAAGCTTGAAATATACTATAGAATGAAAAACGTAATTCTTGTAATGACAGACAGGGAGCAGAGGAGCGAGTATGACCATGAGACAGGATGTGCAGCCCAGCTGTGGGGGCAGCACAAGAGAAGTCTTGCAGATGGAGGTTTGAGGAATGACAACTGTAGGTCACTGAATACCCAGTAAGTTGTTAGTTGGTTGTCAACAAATATGGTGGAGATGTTTGTGGATGACTGAAGGAGAATAAAGGTGTTATTATGATCATGAGATAGATCAGTCAGACCCACATTTGCAATCACAATGCAATCAGTTTTGCTAATGGAATAAGAAACCTGAGGAAACTGAGAGGAAGACAAATGTGGCTTCCATAGCAGGAGCCGGACAGAACAGTAACAGTGTAATCCTGAAAGAGGTTTTACCATAAATGATCTACGTAGGGGGTGTCATGTCCCAATTTAAACTCTATCTAAGTACTCAGGATAGAGATGCAGTGGCCTTCTGCTCTATCATCATCCTGTTACCCATGTTGTCATCAGGTTGGTGCAGAAAGGCTCCATGTTACCAATCCAATTTATAAAAATAATTAATTTAGCATGGCTTCTTATACTTCTTCTTATACTATAAATTATACTGTGTCCATTTAGGAGAATTTGCACTGGGAGCCACTAGGTAGACATTATATTGTATGGGGATCACTAAGGGAATACTGTACTGTGTAAGGGTCAGTAAGGGTGCATTGCAACAGTCAGGGGTTATCCTGGCCTCTGCTGCCTAAAGTAAACTATAGAAAGGTGCCACCCCCCAAAAAAATACCCACCCAGCTATCTTTGGTTACGCGATGGGGCCCCCCTAATCAGGAAATATTCTCCGAATGGCAGATAAAAAAAATCTCCTTATTTGTCCTTCACATAGTATAATACCCCCTTTTGTTGACCCCCACATGATATACAATCCTCCCTTTTTTGGCCCGCAACACAATATATGGCATTCTTATTTTGGCACCTCACACTGTATATGACCCCCTTTTTCTAGTTCCCCACATGGTATAACTCCCTTTTTCTGGCCCTCCACATTGTATATGACCCCCTTTGTCAACCTGAAGAATGACGGGATACTGTATTGTTACATAACCGTAATGCTGCCTAGAGCCGGCCACGTAGGGCAGCCAGGAAAGGAGCATGGACCAGTGAGGCATCCAGCCTAGGCAGAGCCAACTGCGCATGCGCGGGCATGCATTCACGCGCATGCGCAGTCGGCTCTGCTCAGGCGTCGTACCTGGGCAGAGCCGCACGCACATGTGCAGTCGGCTCTGCCTAGGCCGGATGCCTAGGCAGAGTGAATTCCACCCGGAAGAGGACGCGGGGACCCTGCGCCGGGAGAAGACTTCAAGCAGAATCCAGCCCGACCGTCACTCGTGGACTTGGTAAGTATGATTTTATCGAATGTTGCCTACCCCTGAAACGAGCATTTTCCCCCATAGACTATAATGGGGTTCGAAATCCGTTCGAACAGTCGAACAGTGTGCGGCTGTTCGAATCGGATTTCGAACCTCGGACACTTTAGTGTTCGCTCATCTCTAGTCATTATACTTTGTTGGGACTCAGATAAACTTTGATCTACTTATACATCTGAAGAAGATAGTGCTTTGGTTTTCTATTGCAAGTGTATATGGCTTGGAGATTCCTTGGAGTCCTAAGGCGAGTGCGGTACCATTGTTAATATAAAGGGGCACAAAGGGAACATGGGCAGGGTTAGGGGGCTGGAGTTAGCTAGATTTTTGCAGACTATACTGGTAAATTTTTCAGACCTGCACCCTCCAGACCAGCTTTTAACAAAAGTGGTAAGAGTTGTGTACAAGCATAAGAACTAACATAGGAGCATTGAGAAATTCAAAGGGGGAGATTTATCTACACTGGCATTTCATATGCCAGTGCTAATATCCTCTGTGCTGCAGTGAGATATGTTTAATTTAGTTTCTGGTGCAAATCATGGTAATTGGACAGGCCACAGGTTGCCATATCTCATGAATACTAGTATTATAGAGAGGGGCATATTGTTCCCCATCTCTTAGTAGTTGAATTCTAGTTTTCATTCAGTCCCATTGCTGCCAGTGTGCAATATACAATCTTCTGGTATTAACATTACAAAAACTGTGTCCGTTAGGACTTTTATGGAATGGATTTTAATGGTCGAGCATCATGTAAGCCTTACATCACCAATCGCAATGACAAGTGTTGCAAGTAGTGGAGTAAAGCACAATGCAGCCACTAAAAGCTGCAAAGAAGGAAACGTGTCTTGCGCAATGAAAGATCACTTTTCTGTAGCTGGTAGTCTGATGAACCATACACAGAAAAAGGGGAGACAGGTGGGGGAAACCCCCACTAAATAGCGGTACAATACCGTATCCTCCCACCCGTGGAAACTACAGCACTACCCCAAATAGTTAAAGTATATCCAAATCGGAAAAATGTCTGATAAGTTTATGTCTAATAACAAAATGTGTGTATATATATATATATATATATATATATATATATATATATATATATATATATAGTATAAATAGGTCCTCTATCACCACAAAAACTATGGTGATATATTTTTTATTAATACCATAGCCTAATAGACCATAAATAAAGCCATGGTCACAGAGATGACAAAAAAGTACCAAGGTGTCCCCAAAGGGGATCACACATACATACTGATGGCAACAGACATTATTCCCAAAATCCGATTGCAATAAGTAGCAGAGGGGGGAGACGCTCAGTACATCACCAGGCGTTTTAGACTGTCCCACTGGTGATGTCTCCCCCCTCTGCTACTTATTGCAATTGGATTTTGGGAATAACGTCTGTTTCCATCGGTATGTATGTGTGATCCCCTTTGGGGACACCTTGGTACTTTTTTGTCATGTCTGTGACCATGGCTTTATTTATGGTCTATTAGGCAATGGTATTAATAAAAAATATATCACCTATTTATACCTATTTAGAGTATATATATATATATATATATATATATATATATATTAGATATTAATTATATAAATTATTAATATAAACTTATCAGACATTCCGATTTGGATATACTTTATTTGGCGCAGTGCTGTAGTTTCCACGGGTGGGAGGATACAATATTGTACCGCCATTTAGTGGGGGTTTCCCCCACCTGTCTCCCCTTTTTCTGTGTATTGTTTGTGTATTTTTAATTTAGTATATTTATTAATAAAATTATCTATATATTTTTATTGTTTGTTCTAGTTGTTTTTGATATATGCTTTGTTGGTTTTGAGACCGATATTATTATTATTTGGATTAATTATTTTGGTTTTCATTCAGTCTAATGAACCAGTCTGGTTTTGGTGAATGCCAGGAGAACATTACCTGCCTTTTTGCATTGTGCCAGCTGTAGTCTGATGGAGAAGGAGTAATGCTATGGGGGTGTCCTAGGTCCCATTGTTCCTAGGTCCCTTCAGCATACCAAGACATTTTAGGGAAGATCCTTTTCTGTTCCAGCATGACTGTGCTCCGGTGCACAAAGCAAGGTCCATAGATTCAAAGATGGGGGAATTGAAGTAGAAGAAGAACTTGAATGGCCTTCACACACTCCAAAATCTTGTCAAAAGCCTTCCCAAAAATTTCAGAAAAGCTTCTGTAGAGGGAATGTAGATGTGTCCCCAAACATTTCTGCACATAGCATGTATATACATGTATTTGTTGTATCGGGCACCCTCTGTGGAATCCACATTTGTCTAGACCTACAAAAATCTTCAATAGCATTGTGTCTATGACCAATAGAAACAGATCTGGGGAGAGTCTTCCCATTCCACCCACTTTGTCCAACTTACTTCTCAACTTTTTGACAGCTTTGCCTAAAGATATTACAGGCAATGCTCATCTCATATCTTCTGTTTTTTAGGCACCAAATTGAACAAATAAAGTTCTTTCCGCATCACTATTGGAGGGTCATCTCTGAAGTCCAGATCTTTCCTTCCGTCTGATGGCTGCCTTGTTTTGGACTCTACTGTCATTGGTGGTTCTATGTAGTAATGGAGATCATGTGTCTGGGGAGCAGTCTCAAAAACGGCAACTGGAGATTGTTGGGTTTATCCATACTGAAAAGTGTTACATATACCTTGAATATGATGATAGTAAATTAGATTTCCACGAAATTGCACAGCTGGTAGAGGCCATAAGGTTCGCTATAGAAGAAATTAATGAAAACTCAACTATTCTTCCTGGGGTAACACTAGTCTTTTCCCCCAGAATTGTGTGTGAATACTCTAATATAAAAGAAGAACTAGAAAACATGAACAAATCAAGTACTATAGCGGCAGTCATAGAAGCTGGAAAAGAATATACATTGGATGAGGTATGATGTCCTGACATAAGGAAATGATGATAGAAAACATTGTGATGATCTTCTAATAAATGTAAAGCAACATCCAAAAGTTTTAACACACCTTTTCATGAAATTATTTTTATTTTCTACATTGTAGATTTATATAGAAGACATGAAAACCTACATGTAGGTTTTTGCTGTCCGCTTGAAAAATCGGACATCTTTGTGAACGGACACTTAAGGACAGACACGGATTATAAAAGAACGCACATGATGTCCCATTAAATCAATGCAAAATGTAATGGACACACCTAATGTCCAATGCTAATGTCGGTGCAAGATTTTGCGTGGACATTAGCATTGGACGCTAGCTGTCGGACATCGACAGCTTTACAATTATTGCCGGCATTCTGAGGACCTCATTTTTGATTTTTTTAATTTAAGTCGGCATACTAAATAAAACAGGTAGTCTACTCCTGGTCTAGACCCCGACCCTCTCCCCCCCCCCCCCCCCGTATCCTGTGACTTGGTGATGGGCAGCCACTGGAACCAATCCAATTGCAGCTTGATGCTGAAAGTGTCACTGACGTGTTGACGTTAATCGCGGTGGCTGGTTACTGCATTAGAGCCAAAGACTAGCATTATGTACAGTAAGTACTACTTACCCACACAAACAAAAACAATTTTTTCCCCTATTTTTCCCCCTAATCTTTTAATTTCACTGACCCCTGTAAGAACTACAATTCACAGCAGCTCCAGATGCTCTTGATCTGTTGAGAGTTGTAGACCTTCTTCCCCCCTCATGCTAATTTCCCACTGTATTGTTATGCTGGTGCCTGGTCTAGGGTTCCAGCATAACAATATCTAAGTCGCAGGGGTCCCCCGTACGCCACACATCACATCATCACAATGTGATGTGCAGTGCACAAGGCCCAGGGTGCTACAGAAAGAGGAGAGGCGGCAAGCAGGAGCGGGGTGAGGTAAGTGCTGCAGCCAAGTTCTCCCCAGTCTTGTGATCAGATTTTAACAACCAAAACAACCATACTCACCTGTCCCCACTACCCCATTATCTCTCGTCTGGAAATACTGTACCTAATCGGTCTCAGCGGTTACATGAAGTGCAGGACTCCCAGCAAGAAGGTGCCAGCATGAGAATGAATGGACACTGGTGGTGGACAATGGATTTATTTTACACCTGCTGCTTGCCACATGGATTGCTCCATTTCCTGGACAACCTCTTTAAAGGATTTATCCATCTTTCTAATATTGATGGCCTGTCTTTAGGATAGACCATCAATATTACATCTGTGGGGGTACAACAGCCAGAACCTCTGCAGATCAGCTTTTGTAGGACAGTGTGGCTATAGGTTATGGCAATTCTAGCAGCCATGCTGTTCACTTGCCATACAGTGTGTAGTGGTGGGTTTAAGTAGTGCAATGGTGAACATCATATGGTGGGTGAGCAACATGGCATTGTTATTACTTGTAGCCATGCTCTCTCGGTACAGCTGATCTGCAGGGATCCTGGCGGTGGGCCCCTAGAAACAATTCCACTAGTGGGCCCTAGGCATCCCAGTCCGACACTGGTTACAGGACAAAACCACATGGAACTGCATTTTAATGCAAAAGCTGCAGCCTTTTCTAGCCCAGTAATGAGCCATGTATCTACAACTGGGCTGAGGCCTACTCCAGATCTGCACTGGTCCACACATATGTCAGAAACCTGGGGCTAATATATCTGTACTCCAGCACTCTGCCTGTCACCTTCTGTTAGGATTGGGTCCCGCAGGGTTCTCTCCCAACACACAGCGCTACCTGGAGTGTAAGTCCAGCTTTCAGTCTACTGAGCATGCTCAGACTTTTTGGAGTCGCTCAGAAGCTAAGTCCCTTGTTGCCCATACTGAGCATGAGTGGAGAGGTCATCACCACTGCCCTATGGGGTGGGGACTTGCCTTTAAATAGTGTGAGCCGACGCCCGCCCGGTGCTCACACTTTATCTAGAATTGTTTATGATAATAGTTCTGGGCTAGGTTCCTCTGTTAGTAAGACCTGTAAATTCCTGAACTGGCAGCTCTACACTAGGGCTTGGAGCCGTGGTCTCTGTTCCAGCCCGTGGCGCTGTCAGCAGGTTTGGTCTCAGGTTAGCCTGTGCCCTAGCCCTCTAACCCTGTCAAGTTCTAATACTAGGGGTCTGTTAGCCGTTGACCTCTGTTTGTGTGGCTGACCAGGAGTGACATTTAACCCCTGTCAGCCTGTACATATAGCACAGGGGTAGGGCACGTACGGCTCTCCAGCTGTTGCTAAACTACAACTCCCAGCATGCATTCTTGCTCTGCTGTTCTTGGAATTCCCATGGAAGTGAATGGAGCATGATGGGAGTTGTAGTTTCACAGCAGCTGGAGAGCCAAAGGTTCCCTACCCCTGATATAGCATTTACTCACAGGTGCGTTTATCCAGTGCAACTAACTGGTGTATGTTTGTTTGCAGTATGTTCACACTGTAGCACAAGACTCTGCTTCCCAGTGCTAATAACTGGTGTACGTTTGTCTGTTCACACTGAATCTTCCGGACTGTCCAGTGCAGCCAACTGGCAGTCGTGACTTGGGCCTGGTTCAGACATACGGCTGCCCATCTGTGCTTGTGGACCACGCTGAAGTGTTCTACAGTTTAGCGGTTCTGTTTGTGTTAATTATTTTTATATATATATATATATATATACACAGAACCGTAACACCTTCTCACAGTAGTAAACAGAAAGTGTTAAACAAACCCTGAATATATTTTATATTTTAGATTCTTCATCGTCACCCTCTTTTGCTTTGATAACAGCTTTCCAGCTCTTGGCACTCTCTTAGTCAGCTTCATGAGGTAGTCACCTGGAATGGTTTTCAAATAACTTATGTGCCTTGCTAGCAGAAAGAGGAACCCATTGAAGTAAATGGGAGGCCTTTTTTTCAGCGCTGAAATTTCACACCAAATTCCTCACCATTTTCCTCTGTGTGAATGTACCCTAAAGGATTTAAAGCTCAGGTCCTGGGTTATGTTGGTATTTATCAGGTTAATTTTTGCGACTTAATCTTTATTTTTATTTGTATTTCTTCTTTCTAGACTCATTTGCTTCAAGATGCAAAAATCCCAGTGATCGGCTGTTCTATGATAAATTTAAAATTACCCAAAGATCCTTTCTTCGTGAGCACGGCCTCCTCTGTGCAACATCTGTCAAAAGCTATTATAGATGTCCTTACATATTTTGGCTGGACCTATGTGTCCGTTTTGGCATCTTCTGATGACACTCTTCCTTCAGTCATGGATGAGTTCCAGAAACAAGCCAGTCGTCATAAGATTTGTTTTGCTTCCAGTACAATTTTTTGTTACCTAAAAAACTCTATACAGATCTTCAAGAACCTGCAGAGTTACCCCAAGGCTCAGGTGCTGGTTCTCTTTGTTACAACTTGGCATCTAGAACATCTACTGAATGAAGCTCATGAACTAAATGTGTCCTTCATATGGGTTGTCAGCACTCCTTGGAAAGTACCAGTCAACATTTTGAAGAAATATAATCAATCTGTTGGACCTATTATCACAATTCAAATGAGGTCATATCCGCTGCAGAGACTTAATGAGCATTTCCAGGCAAAGATGAAGGCAGATTCTTACAGTTTAAATAACCCAAGCTTCAGATCCTTATTTTCCAATGTTTTTTTTGGGGGGACAGCTATAATGAACCTGGACCATGAAGAACAATTTCCTCCTTCCCTCAAGATCATGTTTGCAGTCAATGCCGCGTATGCCATAGCTTACGCCCTGCAGGATATGTACAATGCCACCTGCCCCAATGTCAGCTCTGATTGTTTGGTGAAGAACAGAGAAACCTTCATGACAGTTCTCACAAAAACAAGATTTACTGGTGAGAATGAGTCCAGAGGTTATTACATTGTGTACATAAAGTCAACTGAATGCTCATGCTTGAGACACATTAGCATAGTGAAAGCTATCAGCCCCAAGTCCAGGAAAGGAGATAAAGTCATACTGATGGAGTTAGCTGTAGGAATGCCTAGACACAGGTCTGGTGTTAGGGGGGTGGGAAAACTGGAAAATTGCCCAAGGCCCCCATTCCCAAAGGGGCCCTTGGGTTCCAGGGCATCAGGCTTTCAGCAAAGAACAGCACGCCGATACAGCTGTGGAGCTCCCAGCATGTTTAATTCTAAGCTGAAAGGTCCCTGTTCTGCCATAGAGGACCACCAGTAATGCAAAGGACGTTGCGGCTCAAGTGGCTTAATGACGTCACTGCATCACGCCACCTGTGCCACTACTACAGGGAGAGTCTACTTGCTCATCGTGGGAGCGCGGTAAGGTGATTACAAGATTTAATGGTTTCTGTAAGGGAAAGCGATCACGTGCTAAGGGGGCAAACTATTATTTATAAGGGATAATATTTATAGTGGGGAAACTAGTAAATATAAGAGGGCTAGTATTTATAATGGAGGAAGTATCATATATGAGGGAAACTATTATAGGAGAGAAATTATTATATATTAGGAGGGCTGTAAAATATAAGTGGGTTATTATAAGGGGAACAATTATATACAGTACAGACCAAAAGTTTGGACACTCCTTCTCATTCAAAGAGTTTTCTGTATTTTCATGACTATGAAAATTGTAGATTCACACTGAAGGCATCAAAACTATGAATTAAGACATGTGGAATTATATACTTAACAAAAAAGTGTGAAACAACTGAAAATCTGTGTTATATTCTAGATTCTTCAAAGTAGCCACCCTTTGCTTTGATTACTGCTTTCCACACTCTTGGCATTCTCTTGATGAGCTTCAAGAGGTAGTCACCGGAAATGGTCTTCCATAAGTCTTGAAGGAGTTCCCAGAGATGCTTAGCACTTGTTGGCCCTTTTGCCGTCACTCTGCGGTCCAGCTCACCCCAAACCATCTCGATTGGGTTCAGGTCTGGTGACTGTGGAGGCCAGGTCATCTGGTGTAGCATCCCATCACTATCCTTCTTGGTCAAATAGCCCTTACACAGCCTGGAGGTGTGTTTGGGGTCATTGTTCTGTTTAAAAATAAATGATGGTCCAACTAAACGTAAATCGGATGGAATAGCATGCCGCTGCAAGATGCTGTGGAAACCATGCTGGTTCAGTATGCCTTAAATTTTGAATAAATCCCCAAAAGTGTAACCAGCAAAGCACCCCCACACCTCCTCATCCATGCTTCACGGTGGGAACCAGACATGTAGAGTCCATCCATTCACCTTTTCTGCGTTGCACAAAGACACGGTGGTTGGAACCAAAGATCTCAAATTTGGTCTCATCAGACCAAAGCACAGATTTCCACTGGTCTAATGCCCATTTCTTGTGTTCTTTAGCCCATACAAGTCTCTTCTGCTTGTTGCCTGTCCTTAGCAGTCTTTTTCTAGCAGCTATTTTGCTGCACAAAGTCTCCTCTTAACAGTTGTTGTAGAGATGTGTCTGCTGCTAGAACTCTGTGTGGCATTGACCTGGTCTCTAATCTGAGCTGCTTTTAACCTGCAATTTCTGAGGCTGGTGACTCGGATGAACTTATCCTCTGCAGCAGAGGTGACTCCTGGTCTTCCTTTCCTGGGACGGTCCTCATGTGAGCCAGTTTCTTTGTAGTGCTTGATGGTTTTTGCAACTGCACTTGGGGACACTTTCAAAGTTTTCCCAATTTTTCGGACTGACTGACCTTCATTTCTTAAAGTAAAGATGGCCACTCGTTTTTCTTTACTTCTTTTACTTTACTTGCTTTTTTTTCTTGCCATAATACAAATTCTAACAGTCTATTCAGTAGGACTATCAGCTGTGTATCCACCTGACTTCTGCACAACACAACTGATGGTCCCAACCGCATTTATAAGGCAAGAAATCCCTCTTATTAAACCTGACAGGGCACACCTGTGAAGTGAAAACCATTTCCAGTGACTACCTCTTGAAGCTCATCAAGAGAATGACAAGAGTGTGCAAAGCAGTAATCAAAGCAGAAGGTGGCTACTTTGAAGAACCTAGAATATAAGACATATTTTCAGTTGTTTCACACTTTTTTGTTAAGTATATAACTCCACATGTGTTAATTCATAGTTTTGATGCCTTCAGTATGAATCTACAATTTTCATAGTCATGAAAATACAGAAAACTCTTTGAATGAGAAGGGAGTGTCCAAACTTTTGGTCTGTACTGTATAAGGGGGCTGTTATAAGGGGGAGACATATATAAGGGAGCTATTGTTTATAATGGAGCAACTGTTTACTATAAGGAAGTCCATTATAACAGAGGAATTATTATATATAAGGAGCACTATTATAAGGTGGGACCATTATATATAAGGGGGCTACATAGGAGAGGAACTATTACATATAAGGCTGGTTATAATAAGGGGGAGACTGTTATATACGTGGCTATTATGTATAAGGGAGGAATTGTTATATATAAGGAGGTGTCTGTTATACATAAACGGGGAACTGATATTCATAAGTGGGGCTATTATAGGAGAGGAACTATTATAAGAGGAAATCATTATACATAAGGTGGGCTATTTATAAGGGAGTATTATTGTTAAGACGACTATTATTTATAAGAGGGCTAATACTGATGATGTGGAATATTATTTTATAAGGTGAACTAATATTTATGAGGGGGCTATTGTTGATAAGGGGGAACTATTACTGATATGGGGCTCTGTTTATAAGCAGGGACTATTATTTATAAGGAGGCACTATAATAACTGAGAGGGTGCGAATATCTTTTAGGTGTTACAAAGGTGGTGGGTATAAGAGGGAGTTGTTACTGTTTTGGAGGCAGAAAGGGTGCGTTATTAAAGGGGCTCCCACTGGAAATATGATGATGTTGTTGATATATCAGCAATTGGGGCCCCACTTTTAATTTTGCCTTGGGCCACAGTTTGTCTAAAATAGCCCTGCCTACACATACATTTTAGCAAACCTTCAGCTGTGTGAGTAGGACTTGGCATCTTAGAAAGTTGGTGACAAGATATCATTTCTAGTTACAGTTATTATTGAAGTAACAGGTACAGGCGGATTCCTGAAATTTCTTTATTACTGTGTCCTCATGGTAGCAATTCTTTTTCCTCCTCAGCTCCATTCATTCCTTCGGATGTTCAGTACACAGTGGGATTTGATAGAGATGATAACGGACTTGCTCACTATGACATCTTCACTATCCAGGAGAACAATGGAAGCTTGCATTTCCAGCACATCGGGTCCTGGGCAAATAAGCTGACACTCAATACCAGTCAGATCCTGTGGGAGGATAACATGGTGCCTGAATCCCACTGCGGTAAACCTTGTGGAGAACATGAAATGCAGATCATTGACCAGGGGAATCCTTGCTGCTGGGATTGTGTCAAGTGTGATCAAGATGAAGTTTTAATCAATAATCTTACATGTAAGAAGTGTGACCCCGGATTCCAGCCTAACATAGACCACAATAACTGCTCTGAGCTCCCTCTAGTTTACATCCAGTGGGGGGATGGGCTGGCTATAGGATCAGTCTGTATCTCCTGCCTGGGAATTCTTTCCACCATTTTTGTGGTTGGCGTCCTGGTATGGAATAACAACACCCCAATTGTGAAGGCCTCGGGGCGTGAGTTCTGTTACATCCTGTTGAGCGGAGTCTTGCTCCTCTATATTATGACTTTTTTCTTCATTGCTCAGCCTTCAGTTGTCATCTGCAGCCTTCGACGCCTCGGACTTGCCACATCATTCTCTATTTGCTATTCTGCCTTATTAACCAAGACTAATCGTATCACCCGCATCTTCACCAGTGTGAAGAAGGGGATTGCACAGCCGCGCTGCATCAACCTGGTCTCTCAGCTGTCTATCTGTCTAGCCCTCGTCACCTGCCAGCTTGTGGGGCTGTCCATTTGGCTGATTGTAGACCCGGCTGAAGTCACTGAGTCCATATCTCCAGATAATAAATATAGGATTCTAATGTGTAAATCAGGAGACATGACAATATTGTTCTCCCTACTGTACGATGTTCTGCTCATTCTCCTCTGCACAGCCTACGCCTTTAAAACCCGCAAGTATCCCGAAAACTTCAATGAAGCCAAATGCATTGGATTCACCATGTACACCACCTGCATCATCTGGTTGGCCTTCTTGCCCATCTCCTATGTGACTTTCAATTATCCCAAGGTAAAATCAAGAATTCTTATATGTCACATTCCAAGTATTGCCAACAGTCCAGAATTTGCCTGGATTGTCGCATACTTTTCCCTGCCCGAAATGAGATAGACTTTTTGTTAAAATGGAAAGAGGTTTTGTTAAAACCCTCTTCCCTTTTCAGAAGTGAGATTGCATGGGTAGGTAGGAACAGTCCCAAGGAACTCTGATATTTACAAATATAAAGCTAATTATTGAAATTACATGTCATACAAGATGTATTTTTACCCTATGTTCACATCTGCGCTGCAGTGTCCATTGTTCTGCTCCATCAGAGGGCCAGAACAATGAACACATGGACTGCTAAAACATTGGACAACAACGACTGCCCGAAAAACCTCATTGACTGTAAATGAGATCCGTCCAATGTCCTTTCTAAAACTGAAGCTGACGATCAAAAAAGTTTGAATTGTAGAACTTTTTTCATCCTGTGATTTTTCAGTGGTCACTGCTACAGAATCTCCAAGTAGAGATTTCGACACGGATGTGAACCCAGGCTTAGTTTATTTTCTTTAACTCATTATTTATACTTACAAATATAACAAATACAAAGTGGGCAAAAAACAAAAGCAAGGCCACAACCACCTCATCAAGAACCATTGTATGTAGGTAACAGAATTTTTTTTTCCATAAAATTAAGTATTTCTCACAGAAAATTATTGCAGTTGCACGTTTTGTTATACACATTCTAATTGCCCTTGTCTGTATTGGAACAACACACAAAAAAAAAAAAACACGAGAAAAAAAGGCAAATTGGACATAATTTCACACAAAACTCAACAAAATGAGCCAGACAAAATTGTCGGCACCTTTTCAAAATGATTGAGAAATACCTTTTGTGTCAAGCATGTGATGCTCGTTCAAATTCACCTAGGAAAAGTAACAGGTGTGGGCAATATAAAAATCACACCTGAAACCAGATGAAAAGGAGTGAAGTTGACTCAATCTTTGCATTTGCATCATTTGCAAGAAGTTGAAAACCCATTGCACTGTAACTAATCTCCCTGGATGTGGACAGAAGAAAAAAATTGATGAAAAGTTGCAACTCAGGATCATACATCATTCTACTGTTTACAGAAAATGGAATCAGGCCAAAGAAAAGAAAACCGTGCCAAAAGTCACATATGGTGAAGGTTCAAAGATGTTTTCTGTTTGTTTTGCTGCCTTTGGCACTAGGTGCCTTGACTGTGTGTCATGAAATCTGAAGATTAAGGTTTTTGGGTCGCAATGTAGGGCACAGTGTCAGAAGGCTGAGTTTGCGTCCTAGATCAGGGGTCTACCAGCGGGACATACTTCGAAAAACACTTTGAAATGGATGGAAACAAAGTACTGGAGAGCTCTGAAGTGACCAGCAATGGGTTCAGATCTAAATCCCATCGAATACCTATGGAGAGATCTTAAAATTGCCGTTGGGAGAAGAAACCCTACAATATGAAAATGTGTAAGAAGCTTGTTGATAGTTACAGCAAGTGATTATTTTCAGTTATTTTTATCCAAAGGGTGTGCAACCAAATATTAAGTGGAGGATGCCCGTAATTTTGTCTGGCCAATTTTTGGAATTTTTACTGAAATGCTATAATTGTTGGCTTTTTTTTTCTAATTTTTTTTCATGCTGTTCCAATACACACGAAGGAAATAAACATGTGTAATTACAATAATTTTCTGGGAAAAATACTTCATTTTGTTGAAAAATGTCAAGGATGCCAACACTTATTGCCATGACTTTGCATATATATAGATTTTTGTACTGTGTTAGCCAGTGGATATGAAATATAAAAATTTTTTGAGAGTCTTCAGTAGTTGATACCTTTTTTAATGGCTAACTAAAAATGATGACAGATTGCAAGCTTTCGAGGCTCTAGGCCTCTTCCTTAGGCTGAACTATGACTGAGGAACAGGCCTAGAGCCTCAAAAGCTTGCAATCTGCCATTATTTTTAGTTAGCCTTTAAAAAAGGCATCAACTACTGAAGGCTCTCAAAATTTATTATATTATATTTATATATAAACACACATCTATCTATCTATCTATCTATCTATCTATCTATCTATCTATCTATCTATCTATCTATCTATCTACACACATATAAATAAATAAATAAAAGAATAGGGGGCAGGGAGATCCCCCCTATGAATATAACAAGTAACATCTGTGTGTCCCCAAGTTGGACAACCAGAAATATGGGAAGTTATAGTAGAAAATAAAAAACAACATGTAACTTCATTACTCTGGTATTTACTATTGGGATTTCTCACCATGCATGGTGGTAGCTAGTATGGAAAAATTCTGATGTTTTGGATAATAATTGAACATTTTCTTCACCAAAAAAGGTTTGGGGCCATTAAATATAACACAGCTGAGGCTCAGCTTACAGGAGCTTTATTTCACTTTGTCAAAATTGTCGGTTTCAGCATTAGATAATTAGATATAAAAATAATTTAGAACTTACCTACTACCCTATGTACTGTCCTTGGCTACAGCTAATAACAGTGGGGTTTCACAACTAGGATTTCCCAGGCTGTCCACAATAATTATTACCATTACCGTATTTTTCGGACTATAAGACGCACTTTTTTCCCCCAAAATTTTGGGGGAAAAGAAGGGTGCGTCTTATAGTCTGAATGTGCCAGGCCTGGCACCCGCCGTAATAGAGAGGCAAATGCCGGCAAGTGATAGACGCCGGGGCCTGAGACATCGCTACGATCCTCTGTCCTGCCTGAAGCCAGCAGCGGGAGGAGTGATGCTATTCCGCTCCTCCGTCCCCCCGCCGCTGGCTTCAGGCAGGGCAGAGGATCGTAGCGATGTCTCAGGCCTCGGCGTCTATCCCTCCCCGGCATCCGTCTCTCTAGTACAGCGGATGCCGGGTCTGCAGTCTGTCAGCGGCCTCTTCTCCCCCGGGGCCGGTCCCCACCGGCCCCATACCTGTAAAGTTGCAGGCCGGCTCCTGCACGGCGATATCGCAGGAGCCAACCTGTTCGGGTGAGAGCCGGGAGCCTAATGAGGCTCCCCGGCCTGTCACGGCTATATTAGTATTGCGGCTGGTCTCTATGACCAGCCGTAATACTAATATACAGAATGTATATTGCAATCAAGTGACCGCAGGTTCAAGCCCCCGGGGGGGGGGAATAAAATAGTAAAAAAAAAAAAAAAAAACCTTTAAAAATATATAATAAAAATATGAAAAATAAAAGTTCTAAATCACCTCCTGTCCCTAGAACATATATATAAAAGTAGAAAATCATATGTCATAAACCACCGGGTTTTTTTTTCAATACAAGGTGATCTAAGCAATAGATATTCCCCAAAATGGTATAACTAAAAAGTACTTCTGGCCCCGCAAAAAAACCCACTCTATGCATCCCCGTACAGCTGCAGGGTCACCTGTCAATGTGGCCTTGCAGCTGTTGCAAAACTACAACTCCCAAATATTAAATATTTTACCATTTTTTGCTTCAAATTTTTTTTCCCCTATTTTCCTCCTCTAAAACCTGCGTCTTATAGTCCGTAAAATACGGTAAGTGCATTTTTTATTATTTTATTGCATAAACTTAAATAAAAAAAAATTCATCTTTCCAATAAGCCTTAATAACCATTTCTCTTCTGCAGGCTGCATGTTTTCTCATACTTTGCAGGCTGCTCTGTGCCATTCAGCATTAAATATGTGTGAGAGCTCATCCAACAATTCATCCTGTAGCCCATATCTCTGCTGTCCTGAGAGTTCATAAACATTAAATAAAGGGGGATTTGGGGATTTTGATATTGGTGACCTTTTCTTACGATATGTCAACAATATCTGCAGGGTGTGAAATGCAGTACCCCACCAACCAGCTATTCTAACCAGCTTCCGGTGCTGGAGCTATACAGTGTATAACTGAGAGGTAGAAAACTTCACACACTGTGTAGTGACTGTGCTGGGTTACTACATATCAGCACCCATTCACTTGAATGGGAGCTGATCCACCGTAACACGACACAGCCACTACATAATGTACTAGAAATCTGCTTCTGACTCTCTCCACTGTATAGTTCTGGAACTGGAGGCTTCCAAAATCAGCTGATCATGGGATGTTGGAGTCAGGCCTGGTTCACATTTGCGTTCAGTATTTCGTTCGGGGGGTCCCCAAGCGGATTTCCCGAACGAAATACTGAATGCAGATGTGAACCAGGCCTCACTCTAATCTGATAAGGATGACCTACACTAAGGATAAGTCATCAATATGAAAATCCTTGAAAACCCCTTTAAGCTAAATTCTTATCAGTTTGAGCTTTGTTATTGGAGCACTTGTTTCACTCCTGTAAATCAGATGGCAAATCAGGTTGTTGGGAGATCACATTTTTTATGTGCCACATAATATCATACTGCTTGTGTTAACAGCCTGCATTACAAGGTATAAAGTACCATAGTGGCACCTGCACATGGTATGTCTCATTGCGGCCCCTTCACACAGTATAGTGTCCCATAGTAGCCCCTTCACAAAGTATAATATCCCCTAGTGGCCTCGTCACACAATATAATGTCCCATAGTGGCCTCTACGGTGTTTGGTGCAAATATTACAAAAATTTCGCGTTCTGTAGAACCTGAAATTTTTGAGGTTCATCAACTACGAATTATTATTATACTCGGGGGTCTCTTCAGGCCCAAATACAGCAGGGAGTCTCACCAGAGCCCACGAGAGTTGAGTAAGGCAGGATTTTATTCTTTCCACCTTCCCTGGAGCTCCAATCATTATACTCTAAAGAGACTCCATAGTATAATAATAGCAGTTTGTGTTTGGATGTGCTCTGACCAAAACCACCAGGCGAACTTCGAAAGATTGTTGGTTCGCTCAACAAATACCAGGTACTGTGGTCAAACTTACCAGATCCGGCTCCTGTTAGGGCTGCCTCAACTTTATCTTAAGCTCTCCAGGTGGCCCCATGTGTTCCATATCACATCCCTGTCATCGATGGCCTGATGATGTTCACCAACGTGATATGGGAAGCACGGGGCCCCCTGAAGGACTGTAGAGGAAGTGGAGGTGGTCGTGGCAGGAGAAGGTGCTGGAGAGTAAATTGGGCATGTTACCTGCTGGACTAACTCCTGCAGATAATGGCCTAATTAGAAAAATAAAAGCAGCAGGGGCCCTCTAGGCCCCCTATGATAGTTCTGCTACTGATTCCTTCTCAAAAACCATCCATCTGAATGGTTAGGAACCCTGGTAACACTGTGCTTAGCACAACCAGACAAAACCAATGAAATCTACACATTGTTGGAGTGAAGATCTTGTTTCCTGACATTGTGTCTCTTGTGTCTCCTGCAGGTTCAGATCACGACTCTCTGCGCCTCTGTCAGTCTTTGCGCTTTTGTCATACTTGCGGGTCTCTTTATGCCCAAACTCTATATTATCTTCTATCACCCAGAGAAGAATATAAAGAGCCGTCAGTGCTATAAGGGTGTCAGGCATGTGGATTCATCATATGGTGAGTGCCATATTGAGAGAACTTGCATACAGAAGGAAAACCACAAATATATTTATAGATATAAGATCCTTATTCAAGCCCAATACCATCAATATATCAGGTGAGAGGCTCTCCAGAAATGTCATCAATTCACTTTTTTTTTTTGCATTAAAAGCCTTATTAAAATTTTCAAGTCATATGAAACAATGAAAAACAAGAACAATAACATTGGAAAATGAGAAAGCAATGCGGAGAGAAAGGGATGGCATTACTTCGGGAGAGCAATACAGTAGAACGGGAGAGAGAGGATGCAAGGTGCTATGACGCAACAGAGTTATATAAATGTTAAAGGGATTCTATCATTAAAACTGCATTTTTCTCGCTAACACATAGGAATAGCCTTAAGTACGAGCGTAGTGTGTAAGCGGCCACAAGAAAATGGCCGCAGGCATGGAAGAGCCAACTTCGCATGCGTCCTACTTAAAGCCAGAAGAAGCCATCCAAAGAACACGTTGCGGAGAGGGCTTTCCAGAGGAAGAAGAGACCGTCGCTGGAGAGTTTTCTTGCATTACTAAGGATTAGAGATGAGCAGCCGTTCCGAACAGCACACTCACAGCACGCTCCCATAGAAATGAATGGAAGCGGCCGGCACGCGGGGGGTTAAGCGGCCGGCAAAGTCTGCGTGCCAGGTGCTTCCATTCATTTCTATGGGAGCGGCTGATCCGAACAGTGTTCGCTCATCTCTACTAGGGATGCATCCAGTGCTGTTTGAGCACTGGGATCGCCCCCAGTGCTGCGAGAAAACTCATTTGCATACCAATGAAAACCGGATATCTACAGAACGAGGACAAGACATCTATAGGTAGGAGATGATTAGCCTTTCTTAAGGCTATTCCTACGTGTTAGCGAGAAAAAAATGCAGTTTTAATGATAGAATCCCTTTAAACCATGTAATACATAACATTATAGAATAACCATATCAATCAACAGAAATGTAAACCTCCAGACAAGCGGTGGAACATAGAGGGTAAGTGGAGAAGAAGGTTGGAGTAAAAGAGAGGGGGAATAGACATCAGCCTAACAGGGTAAGCACATTAAGAAGGGGGGGTGGAGGATGATTGGAATGAGGCAGAGTATTAGAAGGTGTTCCACAAGAGCCATACTAGTTGGTGGACGGCATCACTAGGCCTAAGTTTGACGACCAGGTCTTCCATACTCCTAGAGCCAGGATGACAGAGTAGGGATGGATGAAGTCTTCTACAGTCTGGGTATGAGGGACCTGGCCATTACCAACAGAAAGCTTACCAGTTTACAAGTGGACTTTTGGATTTTGCAGGGAAATAAAGAGAGCAGCAAAGGGACAGGGACATCTTCTAGGGCGAAACCTGTGACCAACTGTATTATTCTGTGAACCTCATGCCAGAAGAGAGGGCACTTCCGCCAGATGTGTAGCATTGTTCCTTGAGCAGCACCACATGTCCAACAGAGGTCAGAGGCTAAGGTGAACAGCGCATGTAGGCAGAAGGAACTCTGTACCAGCAGGAGAGAAGTTTATCTCTTGAACCCTGCATGATATGTAGCACTTATGGCAGGACTGGAAGGCCGAGAACTACCGTATTTTTCGGACTATAAGACGCACTGGACTATAAGACGCACCTAGGTTTTAGAGGAGGAAAATAGGGAAAAAAAATTTTGAAGCAAAAACTGGTAAAATATTTAATATATGGGAGTTGTAGTTTTGCAACAGCTGCAAGGCCACATTGACAGGTGACCCTGCAGCTGTACGGGGATGCATAGAGCGTTTTTTTTGCGGGGCCAGCTGTACTTTTTAGTTATACCATTTTGGGGGATATCTATTGCTTAGATCACCATGTATTGAAAAAAAAACAGGAGGTGATTTAGAACTTTTATTTATTTCATATTTTTAAAGCTTTTTTTTTTTTTTTTTTTTTTACTATTTTATTCCCCCCCCCGGGGCTTGAACCTGCGGTCACTTGATTGCAATATACATTCTGTATATTAGTATTACGGCGGCTGGTCATAGAGACCAGCCGCAATACTAATATATAGCAGTGACAGGCCTGGGAGCCTCATTAGGCTCCCGGCTGTCACCCGAACAGGTCGGCTCCTGCGATATCGCCGCGCAGGAGCCGGCCTGCAACTTTACAGGTACGGGGCCGGTGGGGACCGGCCCCGGGGGAGAAGGGGCCACGGATACTGACCCGGCATCCGCTGTACTAGAGAGGCGGATGCCGGGGAGGGATAGACGCCGGGACCTGAGACATCGCTACGATCCTCTGCCCTGCATGAAGCCAGCGGCGGGGGCACGGAGGAGCCCCTGCCGCTGCTGGCTTCATGCAGGGCAGAGGAGCGCAGCGATGTCTCAGGCCCCGGCACCTGTAATGGCGTCTATCACTTGCCGGCTTCCGTCTCTCTATTACAGCGGATGCCAGGCGCCACCTTCAGACTATAAGACGCACCCTTCTTTTCCCAAAAAATTTTGGGGAAAAAAAGTGCGTCTTATAGTCCGAAAAATACGGTATGTATTTGGTACAAAGGAGTTCCCCAGGTTCCTCTCCCAGATCTCCACAAAAGTTAGTAGATTCAGTCCCAAAATCACGTAACAGACTCTATAGTCTATTGTAGTCATCAACTTTTGTGGATATCTGGGAGAGGAACCTGGGGAACTCCTTTGTAATAATAATACGTACAATAAAAAAGTTATATTTTAGATACTTATACCGTTGTCTGTAGTGTTAGATTTTTATGGAGGCCAAAACATCAGACCCTTAATAGAACTAACTGCATCATATAATTTACCAGCCTTGGAATCTTAGGCCTGGCTTCCTAAGTATATTAGTAATGTACAAACTTAGAAAAAGTAAAAGGAGGAATTTCAATCATCTATAAATGAAGAGAAAAAAAGATGTTCATGAGAAGCTGGAAATGATTAAGTAAGAATACCCGATTACAATACTGGCCTCTTATATATTTGCATGAAGTAGGGCTGGGCAAGTAATCACAAAAATAGCCAAACTTAAAAGTCATCTCAATTACAGAGGATGTCTGGGATATCCTTTCTTTATATGAGGCCAGGGAAGGTGAAAAAAAAACTAAAAAAAAAAACCATACTCACCTGTTCCTGGTGCTCTGGTGTCTCCCAGTGCAGTCCAGTCCTGTTGTTTTGGTGTTTCTTCTATCAGAAATCCGCACTAGACTGCTGAGGCCAATCAGCGGCCTCAGCAAAAGTCATGTGACATCACAGGTCCCATCATATCCCATGTCCTTTCCTTAGGCCACTGAGGCCAACATGTAATCTTTATCCACAAAGTTCATTAGTTTAGGCGTTTACCGAGACAGTGGAAAGCTGATGTTGAGGACATAGGACCATGTGACCTACAAAGCCCCTATGCAATTGTACAGGTTGCATCAATGGAATGTCTACCCCTGATCTTGTCCTGATTTCCCCATACATATCCCTCTGTCTCATTGCAAAGTCAAATTATGTGAGACAGGGAGCAAAAAAATCCAGTGATCACCGTGACAGATATCCTGCGGCTACCCCAACTGGGGTCATTCCAGTGACAGAACAACCTCCATAAGCCAAGCTCATCCAAAATAAGGCCAAGACTCACACTACTGTGATTTATTTGCAGGTACGACTGGAGAAGTTTTCCAATCTCACTAATGAAGACATTTCATATCAATACTCTAAGAGTTGGTGACAAGTAACTAGCATGGAGTATCCGCCAAATCTGCTTCATCCAATGATCAGGAAATGCATCTGTACCAAATAGTAACCTGCGCTTCCCAACTCTACATATATACTATTATATTCTATCTACAGATGAATTGAAAAATGGTGTTCCAACAGCATTTTAACCAATTGCATAAGTTCGCGATAACTCTGCTGATCTGTATATTTACTATTATACACTATTATATGTGTTCCGTATAAATGTGAACTACACATTGCTCTATAGGTAATGAGGTATCCATCGTACATGGTGGATATATGCCAATCAGCGATAACTTTAAAACCACCTGCCTAGAATTATATACAATAAGTTCTCTCGGGTGACCTAAACAGGTCTGACCCATCATGGATTGAATTCCACAAGATCTCTGAAGGTGTCCTGTCCTGTAGTCTGCTGATGCAGTGACACAAGTTCCATGAGGTGACGTCCTCAGGCGGTGCCTCATGAAATAAACTGGGGGCGGCATTATTTTTTTAATCGGATGTTACTTGTATTGTATATTTCTATTGTATTATTGCCAATAATTGTATAATATATGATCATTTACTCACCTGTAGACGCTCCTATTCCAAGCTGGCGTATGCTGCACCCAGAACAACACCCAAAATGTGGGACGGCTCAATCCAGGGCAGCTAAGGAGGCCCCCGGAACCATAGGGCCCAGTGCAGTCTATGGCTAAAGCAGCCCTCATGATTGTGGACAACATGCGGACATGTTTTTTGGGGGTTCAGTGTTTGCAGACAGTAATCACTATGGTCATGTGCATGAGGCCTCAGTTGTGGCCACAAAAATGTCTATCTATATGGGACCTACTGATTGTGGCCACCCCTACGTGGGACTATACCACAAATGCTGAGTTTAAATGATACATTTGGTTAGCTAGTAGCAGACACTTTTACCCACTCACTCATACTCAGTACATCTTCATGGTATTAATAAAACATGAGACCAACAAATGTTAGTTATCTTCTTCAAGAATCACATATTTCTACTGTCTGTGTCCAAGACCAAGAACAGAGAATGATACACTACACTTAGGGGCATAACTAGCCACTATATGGTGTAATACCTCCTTGACTGTAATATATGGTTCCCCCTGGATGCCTAAGTGGAGGCAGGAGCAGGAAAAGGAAAATTGTCCATTATCTGCTGGAGCATTCCAGTGGGTAGCAGCCTATTTTCTAAAAAAAAACAAAAAACAAAAAAAACCCAGTGGTTACGCCCCTGATTACATCGGTTTTACTACAACTGAGGTTTGTTTCACACATTTGCCATAATAAATAAATGTCTGGTAAATATCAGGATGGCAATAAACTGAGTAATAAAGCAGAAGGAAACACAGCCACTGCCAGTAAGAATGTAAGTGGCAGCCATCAAGCACATAGTAGTAGTAGTAGCAGCAGGCCACAGTTGGCTCGTGGCTCTAGCAGACACTACAATATTATGAAAGGACTGAAAGTAGTTGAGATTGTGGAGTATGTGGCCTACTCATCATCTCAGTCACAGCAAGAAGATGATGACAGTGACACTGTGACTTTAAAGGGATTCTACCATTAAACTACCTTTTTTTCTAAGGAACACGTCGGAATAGCCTTAAGAAAGGCTATTCGTCTCCTACCTTTAAACGTGGTCTACTCCGCGCTGTTCCGTAGAAATACCGGTTTTAACCGGTATGCAAATGAGCTCTCCGCAGCAATGAGGGCGGGCCCCAGCGCTGAAACACCGATGAGCGCATCCCCATTGCTGCCCAGAGCTCTTTCCTGCGCCGCCTCCTTCTTCTGCAGCAACTCCGCCTCTTCTGGCTTCTCTTGCTCTTGTAGTTCTATACAGGAGCATAACTATTACTTTGAGTTGGATGGACCTTAAGTGCACCACTTGCATGAGACTGACTAATACTATAATCCCCTATGAAAAACTGCTGAATATTCATAAAGCTGCCCTATGAAATTTAGCAAGGTATGGGACCCATGACAATTCTCTGATCTCACAACCACTGCAGAACGTTGTCACCTCAAGTACCTAATAACTAAGCATTACTCTCTCCAGTAATGGTCCCCTCTCCCATGCTCCTTGCAGTCATGCCAATGGTTTGTTCAGTACATATCGTATGCCATGTAATATACTGGTAAGAGATCCATGTTATGCTATGTACAATTAAGATTGGTTAATGTATGCTTGTATTATGCAGATATGTCTTTTACCCCACTGAATCTCATGAATCCATGTATGTGTACCATTTTTTACTCTTCAATAAAGGGTTTAAACAAGAAAAGATAGCATTCCAAGTGTTAATGAATTTGATGAGAACAGTCAGCATTTGGACTGACATGGAGGAGGGTCCAGTACAGGTGAAGGACATGACTTTTGTTGGTAGTAGTAGTGGCACTTGTAGCCATGGTGGTGGAGTTACTAGTCAGGGCACTAAGAACTCTGTAATAAAAAGATCTTAATAATATGGTGGATGTCGTTATTTAAATACCATAAGCTGAGTAGTCGTCATAGCCTCCAGGTGTCTGCTGTATTATACAGCAGACACCCAGCGCTAATGCGCTAAATAAGTGCCCCGATCAAAGCTCAGCAGCACCACCATTTTGCTGGGGATCACTGGCATCCAGAACGAGATCCAGGACTGGCCCCGCAAAAAAAAAGACTCCTATGCATCCCTTTAGGCTGAGGCCCCACATTGCGGAAATGCATCTTTTTTTGTTGTCAATTTTGCTGCAGTTTTTTGAGCCAAAGCCAAGAACGGCTACAAAAGGAATGGAAAATATCTAGGAAGCCCATACTTCTACCTTCTGCTCAATCCATTCCTGGCTTTGGTTGAAAAAACTGCAGCAAAATCTGCAGTAAAAAAAAGCAGCGTTTTCACAATCTGGGATCTCAGCCTTAGGCTGGAACCGCTGCGCTAAAGATCGGGTTCTTCCAGCAGCGCTTTCAACAGAAAGTTGACGCAGTTTTCCTCCGCAGACTACAGCCCTCATCCAAAGTGACATACAATTCAAAAATAGGTAAAAGACCATGTGCACTCACTCTGTCCGTTTTCTGGTTGCTGTGAATCGTGGAACCTCTAGACCGATGCCAGGAAATCTCTCTCGGCTGAGATGAGGTCAAATGGAAGCAAATTTGAAGAAAATCCAGCACTGCAGTCAGGTATCCGTATAAAATAAAACTTATCTTTTATTGACTCGTAGTTACTACATTAAAAAATCTGTGTGCAGCAATAGGAGTAGCAGAAGCCTACAGACACTGAATCTATCTCTTTTTTTTATCTCCAAGAAGCAATCCGTCACCGTTAAGAACTCCAAGCACCTCAAGGACAACAACAGGTACAAGAAAAATAATAAAAAACGCTAGGGCGGAAGGAAACATCAAAAGAGATCAGGTCTACAAAACACGGAGCCTCAACAAGCCATAACTGGACACACTAGTGACAGCACAGATACGTTGGACAATACCTCGAACGTACATAATAAAAAAATTCATTTTGCATCTAGTTATGATTCCAGTGTCCTTAACCCATCCTCTGTAACCTTACCTGAGTCTTGTTATAAACTTCTAAGTAAGGGTTTGAATTTTGTGCCATCACAGCAATTTAATATGTTTGACACCTTACTAGATGTCAACAAGTTTGTGAGAGCCCTTATTGTCGATAGACACTTTCACAATAATGGAATATCTGAGTCCATCACAGATAGTTTACCTGAGACAATACCCAATGAATATGACAGCCTGACTTTCAAAGAACAGGTATGTCTGGCAAACCTAAAATCCTTAGAAACCATCTCAACTGAAAATCGATATCTCAGTAGAAAAAAAGTTAATATCAGAAATCCTGATTATTACCCATTATCTGCAAGGGTTCCAGTATTAGACCACTTTCAGACTGCTGTCGAAAGTGATCTGATCAAATTACACCACACCTCGGCAGATAAAAGATCACACAATTTAACTAAACAAGAAAAAGATAGTCTCAAATTTTTACAACAACGGGATGACATAGTCATACGCATGGCTGACAAAGGGGGGAAGGTGGTCATCATGAACAGCACAGATTACAACAGCAGTGTTTTAACCATCTTACAGGACACCAATACATGCAAAAAATTAAGCAGTGATCCAACTCATATCTTCTCTAATAAACTTTTTCATCTACTTCAAGAGGGAGTCAGTTTAGGCATATTTACTGAAAAAGAATTTGATTACCTCTATGTACGGGAACCAATCATACCTATATTCCATGGCCTCCCGAAGATACATAAAGACACCCTCCCTCCTCCCCTGAGACCAATAATCTCAGGGATTGGCTCGCTCAATGAACGAATATGCATGTGGGTTGACACTATACTACAACCTCTAGTGACACGAGTCCCAGGCTACATAAAGGACACCAAAGATCTTTTACGTATTTTTGACAGGTTTTCCTGGGAAGAAAATTACAAATGGTTGTCCTATGATATTTCTTTATACTCAAGGATACCACACCACATAGCTGTAGAGGCGCTCTTATATCACTTATACACATATTCACACTACACAGAGGAGTTCTGTGAGTTCATCATTGAAGTGGCTAACTATTTATTAAAACATAACTTTTTTATGTTTAATGGAGAGCACTACCTACAGCTATGTGGGGTGCCTATGGGTGCGCGTTTTCACCTTCCCTTGCAAATTTAACGATGGCATGGTGGGAGGAATTCTACATTTTTTCCCCCAGCAACCCGTCTTTGGATCAGATACAATATTATGGCCGTTATATCGATGATATTTTGATTGTGTGGTCAGGGGAAGTGCTGAGAACCTATTCCTTCACTGATTATCTCAGCAAAAATTTATTTAATCTTGAGTTTACTTCCAATTTCCATGACACCAATATCAACTTCCTCGATGTTACACTGCAAGGGGATATCAACAGCAAAAAAGTTATAACCAGACTGTATAGAAAACCACAGGCAGGCAACACCATCCTTCACGCGCACAGTAACCACCCTAGCCACACCTGCAAAGCAATCCCTGTAGGTGAACTGACAAGGGTTAAGAGAATATGCTCAGACCCCAAGGACTATGATGAATTTGCAAAAGCCACGTCATAGACTCAAAGAAAGGGGCTATCCAAACTGCAATCTTAAGAGAGCCAGAGACATTGTCCACAAAAGAAATAGATCAATAGATCAGATTTACTCAGCACCAAAGCACCCAGCAATGACAATAGGCAGACAGGAATCTATTTCTCAACAGTCTACAGTGATAACTACAAGGAAGTGATCAAAATCATCAAAAAGAATATACACATTCTATACCAAGACACGACATTAGGTAACATCTTAGATGGAGGATGTCATTATATTGCCAGAAGGGGAATGTCTGTCAGCAATTACGTGTCTCCCAGTTATTTTAGAAGCAGATCACAACCTACAGAAATTTTTCCATTCAGATCAAGCATCACGGGTTCATACCACTGCGGACAAACTAGATGTAACATCTGCAGATTCATGAAAAAAACAAAAACCTTTTCCAACACGGAGTGTAATAAAACTTTTAGGATTGGATCCTTCATCAATTGTAATACAGATCACATTGTATACATTGTAAGTTGTGAAGAATGTAGGAAATACTATGTGGGATGTACCACTAGAAAACTCAAAGTGAGATTAGCAGAACATCTATACCACAGTAGCAATTTGGATATTATACATTGCTCAGGGGCATCTAAGCATTTTCGGGAAATACATGGAGGGGACACTACCACCGTCAAAGCATACGGGATAGAGAGGGTTAACAAACCAGTCAGAGGGGGAAATTGGCAGAAAAAACTTTTACATAGAGAAGCCTATTGGATTTTCATGCTCAAAACTAGATTCCCCCACGGTATGAACTTCTGTACTGACTTAGCTTTTATTTATTAACTGTACTAACTGCAACAATTCATCCTATATTCCCATAGTCTTTATGCATTAATTATACATTTTAATTATGCATCAATTATACATTTCAAATATTTATTATTTTTCTATAAAAAAAAAAAATATATATATATTCTATTTTACTTTTATTTAATTTTTTTTGTTAATTTTTTTTTATAAAAAGAAAAAAAAAATTCCCATTTTCTATTTATTTTTTCTATTTTTTTTCTTTCCTTTCCAGTATGTACTCATGCAATTCTTAATGCAGTTATACTTACCTTATCCTTCTGGAGCATCATACACAAATCACACTTTTATGTTCCAGTACGGTGTCCAGTTCAATGTGGTTGTTTTTTGTTTTGATTTTTTTTTTCCCCAGTATAATACTTACTCTATCCTCCTGGTGGATCATGCACCATAGAAAGGGATGTTGTCATTATGACTATGTCATCCCGTTGTTGTAAAAATTTGAGACTATCTTTTTCTTGTTTAGTTAAATTGTGTGATCTTTTATCTGCCGAGGTGTGGTGTAATTTGATCAGATCACTTTCGACAGCAGTCTGAAAGTGGTCTAATACTGGAACCCTTGCAGATAATGGGTAATAATCAGGATTTCTGATATTAACTTTTTTTCTACTGAGATATCGATTTTTAGTTGAGATGGTTTCTAAGGATTTTAGGTTTGCCAGACATACCTGTTCTTTAAAAGTCAGGCTGTCATATTCATTGGGTATTGTCTCAGGTAAACTATCTGTGATGGACTCAGATATTCCATTATTGTGAAAGTGTCTATCGACAATAAGGGCTCTCACAAACTTGTTGACATCTAGTAAGGTGTCAAACATATTAAATTGCTGTGATGGCACAAAATTCAAACCCTTACTTAGAAGTTTATAACAAGACTCAAGTAAGGTTACAGAGGATGGGTTAAGGACACTGGAATCATAACTAGATGCAAAATGAATTTTTTTATTATGTACGTTCGAGGTATTGTCCAAAGTATCTGTGGTGTCACTAGTGTGTCCAGTTATGGCTTGTTGAGGCTCCGTGTTTTGTAGACCTGATCTCTTTTGATGTTTCCTTCCACCCTGGCGTTTTTTATTATTTTTCTTGTACCTGTTGTTGTCCTTGAGGTGCTTGGCGTTCTTAACGGTGACGGATTGCTTCTTGGAGATAAAAAAAAAAGAGATAGATTCAGTGTCTGTTATGTCCGTGTCTCTTTCTGAGGAACTGAAAGAGACTCTCCTGCAGTTGTCTTGAGTATATCTATTGCGGCTTCTGTTAGAGTCAATCACACTTTCATGTTCCAGTACGGTGTCCAGTTCAGTGTGGTTGTTTTTTTTTGTTTTTGTTTTTTCCCCAGTATAATACTTACTCTATCCTCCTGGTGCATCATGCACCATAGAAAGGGATGTTGTCATTATGTTTCTTCAGTATGGTGCCACAACTATGTAATGAAGATGTTACATCTCTTGGTCATGTCAAGTTTTATTTATGTCACTACAAATTATGATTTATTTATTTATTTACCTTAACCTGTTTGACCTATTTTGACTATAATAAGCCGACTTTGCTTTCGTTCCTGCTTCACTTGCACCTTACTACATGTATCACAGATATTGCTTAATTAATTAACTTCCTGTCTATGTGCAGATGGGAGGGGCCTGGAGTTTATGTGTCTCTTTTATTTTTAGATAAGATTGCAGCATATTACAGCTCTGTATGCCATGAGTAAGGGTCTATCCTGAAACGCGTAGGATTCTGCTACTCCTATTGCTGCACACAGATTTTTTAATGTAGTAACTACGAGTCAATAAAAGTTAAGTTTTATTTTATACGGATACCTGACTGCACTGCTGGATTTTCTTCAAATTTGCTTCCATTTGACCTCATCTCAGCCGAGAGAGATTTCCTGGCACCGGTCTAGAGGTTCCACGATTCACAGCAACCAGCAAACGGACAGAGTGAGTGCACATGGTCTTTTACCTATTTTTGAATTGTATGTCACTTTGGATGAGGGCTGTAGCTATTTTTCTAGTTTTGGACTGCCGCTATACCATACATTTTTCCATACACACACACGTCACGTTCGCTTTGATGTAACTTCAGGTGTTTTGCCTTAGAGAGTTAGATAGATTCCTAAGAGGTTTGCACCAAACTTGTTTGTCTCAAAAAGAACCAAGGACCTGAGCCGCTGAACCCGACAAAATAAATCTTGAAAGGTTCACTTATCTCTAGTCCCAAATCACCTGAATCCTACTAATATCCTACTAATATTATAAATGTGAAAGTTTGGATGTTTGTGTGTTTGTTCAATCATGCAAAAAACGTCTGAACGGATTTGGATGAAATTATAACGCATAGGCTACTTTTTATCCCCTGTAAATGACATAGCTTCACGACTGTTATCAATTTATGTTTATATGCTATATTAAACTGCTCTTGCCAGCAGCAGTATCTCAGTTTGCTGATAAAGCCAGGTCTGTTATCTCTCTATGTAAATACACAGATAACACTGAGTCCATTGTGTACAAGCAGCTGCATATTATCTGATATGCTCCAGTGATGAGACACTGAAATAGGAAAACCCCTTTAATCCAAATTGGCAGTTTGCCAATTCTAAAAATGGTGGAAAAAAGAAATTCTAATTTGTCGCAAAATTCTAAAACAACAAAAGCTATGAAGGTAATCAGAAGACAACAGACTTCTCCTCAAGCAGAGCTCAGGGGGATTAAGCAAGCTAGGGTCAAGCGTCTTTTAGAGCAGCCAAAATTCCGGAACAACACACTCATTATATAGCGTCCCAGCAAGCTGCTGAGATGCCGGTACAATCACAGGCACGGTGCGATGAACAAGTTCAGCAGCAGGCCAGCTCGAGAGCTGCTGAAACGTTGGAGCAGGCAGATCATCGATGCCAACAACATGGTCATTATATGGCATCCAAGCGAGCTACTGAGATGCCGGAACAATCATGGGCACGGCACGAGGAATGATTTCAATGACAGCTGCCAAAATGCCCGCAGCAGGTGGATCACTGACGCCAACAACACGCAGACGAAGTCGCGAGCAGAGGCTAGTCCAAAAATAAATGGAACTTAAGAGATTCACCCATCCCTATTCTCTAGTAATTCTTCCCTGTTTTGTATTGCTTTGCAGTCCCCTGTGTTGTACTGTTGAGGATGATAAGAAAAGATAAAATTATCTTATCTATAATTTCCCTTTTATTGAATCACAGGCAGCACAAGCTTCTCTTCCTAATAAGTTTATTGCTGCTTATTACACGAGTGGCGTCCTGCGTAAGGGATGTATTTATGCTGGAAAGCCTCCTCATTGGTTATCTTTAATTACTGCTAATTAACCACTAACGTGTGTTTTGTCCTAGTAGGTGGAGCCAAAACTATATCCATACGTTGTAGTGTCTCAGCTTCAAGAAAAGGAAATGTTATCTGTACAGGTGTGTTGCTGGTTTATCATACAACCCCTTTAAGCAGAAGAAGATGTCCATGAAGATAAGTGGTGACCAGTGGTGGATGAGAACATTTTATGTCATGATATGGGACACGGAAGCTTCATGACAGGGCCCCCTCTCTGCTCATAGGCGGGTGAATCCGGCAATTCTCTCACATTGCCATTATCTTATATATGTGTTTAAGCTGAAGGGTAATTATTACTTATGCTGATTAAGAAATCTCTGTCCACATCCGGACTTGGGAATGTTCTGCTAATTGTACATTTAATGTGTCCATGATGGGATGGAGGATGGAACTTTGCTTGTTGTCTAAAGATGCCTGTTATAATTTATCTATGCTACATATTACACTGGAGTGAATGTAGAAATGTAACAATTAATACTGTAGTGGAATGTTTATGTCATGTACCCGCAGAGTCTGGGCACTTCCTGGAATGTAAAGAAGATGCTTGAGGATATCAGGAAAAGCATTTCTGGATGCCAACCTGCAGGAGGAGATGCCACATACTGCAAGAATAGGCAGAGGACTAAGCCCAGTAAGCCAGTGATGACTACGCTGGTGGGCTGTGAAAGTGAGGCCAGAAGAGTGACTGATACCTGGGGAGTAATGTAGTCCAAGTTACCACTGTGTTAGGATGGTGTGAGGTAGACAGGTTCTGGATCTTGAAGGAGTCACTTGGATTAAAAGAGCTAGGGTGGTGAGTCTGAAAAGTGGACACTACCTGTCGGACACAGACGGCAGTGTGAACGCCCCCTTAGAAATGATTGCCCAATCCAGTGGTGTAACTAGGAATGGCAGGGCCCTGTGGCAAACTTTCGATGCCCCCCCCCCCCCGACCAATGCCAAAGACCTCGACCAACCAATTCCCCCCCCTGCATTTTTGTGCACACTATTATGCCCCATAGTGGCCCCTGCACACAGTATTATGCCCCATAGTGGCCCCTGCACACAGTATTATAACCCATAGTGGCCCTTGCACACTGTATTATGCCCCATAGTGGCCCCTGCACACAATATTATGCTCCATTCTGGATACCCATGAACAATTATTATACTCTTATACTTTTCAGACCCAAGAGTATAATAATCGGAGACCCAGGCGGGATAAAAAAAAAAAAAAACAGTGTTACTTACCTATCCCCATATCCGCTGCACTCTCCGCCGCTGTCGGCCATCCTCAATGACGTCCGGGACTTCATGTGACTGGGGGGCTTGCGTCGTGATGCATATGGACGGAGGTCCCAGTCATGTGACGTCAGGGACGTCATGCAAGTAGACTCGAAGCCTGCCCGGAGAGGTAAGTAACTCTGTTTTTTATGTTCCTTACCTCTCCTGGGCCTCCGATCATTATACTCCGGGATCCAAAAAGACCCCCGAGTATAATAGTGCTTGCGGGGCCTGCGGCGTCACTTACCGATTGTTAGGATGGGGTCCCGCAGGCTTCCGTCCCGGTGCACGGCAGGTCAATCTGACTCTCGCCCTCGTGCAGTGAGGCATCTAGAGACTAAGTCCCTTTTTTCCTCTACTGAGCATGCTTGGACCTTTTGGAGCCGCTCAGAGGCTAAGTCTCATTTTGCCCATACTGAGCATGATTGGTGAGGTCATGGGCACTGCCCTGCTGGGCAGGGACTTCCCTTTATATAATTTGAGTGTGCACTCACACTTTGACTGGAAATTGTTAATGACAGACGTTCTGGGTATTGCTAGTAAGACCTGTAATCCTCCTGAACTGTCAGCTCTACATTAGGGCTTTGGAGCAGTGGTCGCTGTTCCAGCCCGTGGCGCTGTCAGCAAGTTTGGTCTCTGTGTTAGCCTGTGCCCTGGCACTCTATTCCTGTCAGTTCTAAATACTAGGGGTCTGTGAGCCACTGACCTCTTTGTTTGTGTTGCTGACCAGGGGCGACATTTAACCCCTGACAGCCTGCACCTGTAGTATCTACTCACAGGTGTGTTTATCCAGTGCAGTTAAACTGGTGAACCTTGTTGCAGTCTGTGCACACTGAATCGTACAAATCTCGACTGTCCAGTGCAGCTAATTGGAAGTTGTGACTAAGGGGGCGTTCACACTACCGTCAGTGTCCGACAGGTAGTGTCCGCTCCTAGTGTCTGCTCAAAATCTCGCACAGACATTAGGAGCGGACACTAGCTGTGTCCGTGACACTTGTCATTCACTTAAATGGCGATCGGGTGCGTTCTTTTGCACTCCGTGCCTGTCCTTCACTGTCCGCTTGTAAAGATGTCCGACTTTTCAAGCGGACAGCAAAACCCGACATGTAGGGTTTTTCTGTCATGGTCATCATGGTCATAGTGGGACCAGAGACTATAGTTCTCCTCTTCCTGTAGTTAGAGAATGTACAAGAAGCAACAAGAGATAAGTGGTGACTGTTAATGAATTTGTACTGTGATAAAAAAAAAAAAATCTTAGTAAACACCCAGCCAGATCAAAATCAGTCCAAAATGGTTGGTTTTCACAAAGGCTTTCAGCCACTATTCAGGGTGGCTATGAAATATGAATGGGAAAGGGAGTTGATTTTGTTGATTTTAAGATGGGGCCCACATTTTTTTCATAACCATCCAGATACAAGCAACAGTCTAGTATTAGTAGGGTGGGAAGGTAACGGTAACACCAGTACCTTAACATCCCTTAGGTGGTCGGGTATTAGCTGGTAGATGGCTCTTCCTGGTGCCCCTGATAGCAGATGGTACCAGGATAATAATGGGGTATGAGTGCCTTTTTACTGGTTACCCTTAAACCCTACCTTAGTAATGGACTGTGCATCGAACAGCTGTCCATTACTAAAGTATTAGAAATTCACAAATCCATATAATATTTTTTATTTAAAAACAAACTCACCCCCTTTCCCACTACCCTCTTTTACCACTTAAGTTTTAGTAAAAAAAATAGCAGTTAATGGATTAATCGTTAATGGATTTCAAAGAATCCAAGTCCGTATGAACCTGAGATCCTGCAAAACATAAAAAGTTATACTCAACTAAAACTCCTTCGTCTTGGAAAGTTTTTGCCTAGCACATTTCTAGTGACAATTTGGTTTTAGTTGACCTTGTAGTTGGGTAAGAGGAAGAACATGGTGGACCATTGTGGTATTAGCTTTTGGCAAACATTAATGACAACTAATGGTTTTGGAGTAGAAAATAGTTTTTATCAGTTTTGGCATTAAATTTAAGGGACAAAAAACAGATGCTGATGGAACTGATATATGTGAACACACCCTTATATTCCAGAACTGCACTCACTATTCTGCTGATGGAATGACTGGGGAAGAATTGTTATGCTTGCATAATAGTTTTCTGGTATACAAAGCATTAAAAAGCTCCATTTTTAGTGTAAATCATGTTTTTGCAGAAAAATGGGTGACTTTACCAGTTTTGTGCCGCCCATGTGCATGGAAGGTAGTGTGACATTGGAGTTGCGCTAGATTTATTATAATTTACGTTAGCTTACTGGTATAAATGATACTTGAAATCTACGTCGGCTACAACCTGGAATAGATATGAGTGCATGCACACAGCCTGGTGGAGGGTGCACCTGATTTATGAAGGAGTGTATGCCTCCCCATAAGTACTCCGATGCAGGGGATATGAATATATCACTCTTTATAAATCTCCCTCACTCTCTACAGACATGACATTACTTATCTTCTCTACAATGTTTATGAATTATTAATCTGATTGGTAAATTGCTAGTTTTCTTGTTTATTAGGAAATCTGCGTCCACATCCTGAGCTGGGAGCGTCCTATTAGTGCTGGTCATAATGTGTAGTAATGGGATGAGGGGCAGTACTAATCCCCTATAGATACAGTTCTCTACATAAGAAGACACCACTTCACCTGCTGCACACAACACGCTCATTACACAGGACGCTGAATTCTCTCTGATTCCTGGAGATTCTGTAGGATCAAAAGACGGCAAAAGTGGTCTCCAGACTTCAGCCCGGGATCTCTCATCTGAAAGGTGCGGATCTACATCCTGTGTATTATTTGTTATATCAATCCATGCAAATTCTGTTATAATAATAATAATAATAATAATTACATTTTTGTGTGTTTTTTTTTATGTCAATAATAGATGAGTTACACATTTTTTTTTCCATTGAGAATTAAATCTTGTCTCAGCAGAGACAACGATGGAGATGATATCCAGAGCAGTATAGTAATATAATCATCTGCATTGTAGTGCTGGTCATTAAAAGCCCTTTACAAACAGAAAAGTGTATATATACATGTGCATCTCAATATATTAGAATACCATCAAAAAGTTAATTCCTATTTTTAGTAATGCAATTGAAAAAGTGAAACATATATTATATTGAGTCATTACAAACAGAGTGAACTTTTTCAAGTGTTTCTATCTGTAAATGTTGATGATTATGACTTACAGCCAAGGGAAACCCAAAAGTCATTAACTCAAAAAATAAGAATATTATATAAGACCAATGGTAAAAAAATATTTGACATAGAAATGTTGGCAGCAGATCAGCCTGTGGCACTGCAGAGGTGTTATGGAAGCCCAGGTTGCTTTGATGGCAGCCTTTAGGTCATCTGCATTGTTGGGTCTGGGGTCTCTTATCTTCCTCTTAGCAATTTCCCATAGATTCTCTATGGGGCTAAGGTCAGGCCAGTTTGCTGACCAATCAAACTCAGTGATACTGTGGTTATTAAACCAGGTTTTGGTACTTTGGGCAATGTGGACAGGGGCCAAGTCCTATTGGAAAATGAAAATTCCATCTCCAAAAAGCTTGTGGGCAGAGGGAAGCATAAAGCGCTCTAGAATTTTCTGGTAGACGGTTGTGCCGGCTTTGGTTTTGAGAACACACAGCGGACCTAAATTAGCAGATGACATGGCTCCCAAACCATCACTGATTATGGAAACTTCCCACTAGACCTCAAGCAGCTTGGATAGTATACAGCAGCCTCTCCGCTCTTCCTCCAGACTCTGTCTGGGACCTTCCAAACGAAATGCAAAATTTACCTTCATCTGAAAACACTTTTGACTACCGAGCAGTAGTTCATAACTTTTTGATGATATTCTGATTCATTGAGATGCACTGTATATTATACATGACAAAAATGATCAGTCAGTTTGACAATGAAGAAGAGAAGACAGACAGACACGAGAGTTACAGGACAGTGCTACATGGACAGGACACTCAGACATCATCAGTGCCAGTTATTGCTACTGGTGCAGAAAAGATTGCTGTGATACTGGGTATGGTTTTTCTAATTTTTGTACTCCAAAAAGGGGGCTAAATCCCAGAAATGCATTGTGCTTTTAAACCTTAATAAAATGGTTTTTGGGGTACTATACTGTCTTTCTTGGACCATTGTGCTGGCGAGAAGAACCTGTGCATTTTTTGTGGGTGTTAAACACTCATTCTTTATTCTGTAACACTTACTGGGTATAGTGGCCACTACAGCTAATGGGTGTGAAGGAGAAGATACAACTAAGTTGTGACTTTCTGTTACGGTTCTGCCTTTATATATAAAATTATAATGTTTGACAGAACCTCTAGACTGCAAGACACTGCAGTGAGGTCCACAAGCCCCTGGGGGGCGGCCTTGTGCCTGAAAAGATAACCACCAGTTAACTGCACTGGCAGTGGTGTTAGTGCGGTTCCAATGTGAACAGACTGCAACAACTCTCACCAGTTAACCTCATTGGGAAAGTGCAACTGTGTATAGCTGTTGGGTGAAGCAGAGTGAAGCCTTGCAGCAGACCTCTGCTAAACAGTAAAGGCTGCCATGAGTTAAATGACACCCTGGTCAGTAACACAAAAGTGCTCCAACAACAGCTAGGAGCTTCAATGTAACTTAGACAGTTCAATAGGCTTTTTGGGTCCCTGGTAGGCCAAGGAATCCTATCCTGGACGCCCTATCTGGCAACCTGCCTACTCTGGAACCTAGCCCTGAACTCCTGTCTCAAAGTATTTTAGTCAAAGTGTGAGCACCCGGCGGGCGTTGGTTCACACTATAAAAAGGCAAGTACCCGCCCACAGGGCAGTGGCCATAATTTCACTGAACATGCTCTGTATGGGCAAAATGGGACTTAGCCTCTAAGTGCCTCCAAGAGGTCTGAGCACGCTCAGTAGGGGAAAAATGGGACTTGGCCTCTGAGCGCCTCCAAAAGGTCTGAGCATGCTCAGTAGGGGAAGAATGGGACTTAGCCTCTGAGCGCCTCTAAAAGGTCCGCGCATGCTCAGTGGGCAGAAAGCTGGACTTAGACTCCAGACATCTCACTGCATGACGCCGAGGGCGAGAGTTGAATTGACCTGCAGGTGGCGCTGTGCACTGGGAAGGAAACCTGCGGGACCCCATCCTAACACTTTCTTAACTCTGGAAATGCTTCAATTCAGTTCTGATAGTTGAGGTAGAGCTTACTAGACTATGGGTGCAGCACAAGAGGAGTTCCAGAGATTGGGAGAGGAATTCAGATAATGGATGTGGCAAATGAGGTTATTGATTGATCAAATTATGTCATTACCTCACTATTTAACAGAGAGGAGTGTTGAAATACCCAGCATGGTGAAGATATTTGTGGATGACAGCCAAAGCCTGAAATATAGTGTAGAATCAAACAGGCAATTTCTCATAATGACTGACAGAGAGTAGAGGAGCGACTTACAGTTATCCTGTGGACAGATTCTCCCGCCTGAGCTGTGGGTTTCTGCAGCTCTTTGATCTGTTAGTTTAGGTCAGTAGTTCTCAACCTTTCTAATGCCGTGACCCTGCAAAACAGTTCCTTATGTTGCGGTGACCCCATTCAGTTTGGAACATGCGTCCATAACGGCGTGTGTTCCAGCTGAGTAGCGCTGCTGCAGACAGTAGCGTGGTTTCTCAGTGGCTAAAGCCATTGGACATATGTATTTTCTGATGGCTTTAGGCATACCTCCCAACTTTTGAAGATTAGAAAGAGGGAGAAAATATGCGTGTCGTTAGCTCCGCCCACTTTTATGTTGACTCCGCCCATTCTCGTTAATTTTTCATGTGCTCCCACACAGTATAATCCTCCTACAGTCACCCGGACATTATATGTCCCCTCGCCATCTCTCCCCCAGTTTCATATAACTCCTTCATCTGCCCCCAGTTTCATTTCCACCCTCCATCTCTGCCCCCAGTTTCATGTCCCCCCATCTCTGCCCCCAGTGTCATGCTGTACCCCTCCTTCATCTGCCCACAGTTTCATGTCCCCCATCTCTTACCCCAGATTCATGTCCCCATCTGTTCCCCAGTTTCATGTTTCCCCATCTCTGCCCAGAGCTTCATGTCCCTCCATCTCTGCCCCAGTGTCATGCTGTCTCCCCTTCATCTGCCCAGAGCTTCATGTCCCTCCATCTCTGCCCCCAGTGTCATGCCACCCCCCCTTCATCTGCCCAGAGTTTCATGTCCCTTCATCTCTGCCCCTAGTGTCATGCCGTCCCCCCCTTCATCTGCCCAGAGTTTCATGTCCCTCCATCTCTGTCCCCAGTGTCATGCCATCCCCCCCTTCATCTGCCCAGAGTTTCATGTCCCTCCATCTCTGCCCCAGTGTCATGCCGTCCCCCCTTTCATCTGCCCCTTCATTGTTCCACCTAAAACGAAAAAAACCTCTTATACTCACCTTCCAACGATCCCCCGCTGCCCGCTCAGTCTCTACTCATATACAGTGGGGCAAAAAAGTATTTAGTCAGTCACCAATAGTGCAAGTTCCACCACTTAAAAAGATGAGAGGCGTCTGTAATTTACATCATAGGTAGACCTCAACTATGAGAGACAAAATGAGAAAACAAATCCAGAAAATCACATTGTCTGATTTTGTAAGAATTTATTTGCAAATTATGGTGGAAAATAAGTATTTGGTCAGTAACAAAATTTCATCTCAATACTTTGTTATATATCCTTTGTTGGCAATAACAGAGGTCAAACGTTTTCTGTAAGTCTTCACAAGGTTGGCACACACTGTTGTTGGTATGTTGGCCCATTCCTCCATGCAGATCTCCTCTAGAGCAGTGATGTTTTGGGGCTGTCGCTTGGCAACCCTGACTTTCAACTCCCTCCAAAGGTTTTCTATAGGGTTGAGATCTGGAGACTGGCTAGGCCACTCCAGGACCTTGAAATGCTTCTTACAAAGCCACTCCTTCGTTGCCCTGGCGGTGTGCTTTGGATCATTGTCATGTTGAAAGACCCAGCCACGTTTCATCTTCAATGCCCTTGCTGATGGAAGGAGGTTTGCACTCAAAATCTCACGATATATGGCCCCATTCATTCTTTCATGTACCCGGATCAGTCGTCCTGGCCCCTTTGCAGAGAAACAGCCCCAAAGCATGATGTTTCCACCCCCATGCCTTACAGTAGGTATGGTGTTTGATGGATGCAACTCAGTATTCTTTTTCCTCCAAACACGTAAAGTGGTGTTTCTACCAAACAGTTCCAGTTTGGTTTCATCAGACCATAGGACATTATCCCAATACTCTTCTGGATCATCCAAATGCTCTCTAGCAAACTTCAGATGAGCCCGGACATGTACTGGCTTAAGCAGTGGGACACGTCTGCACTGCAGGATCTGAGTCCCTGGCGGCGTAGTGTGTTACTGATGGTAGGCTTTGTTACATTGGTCCCAGCTCTCTGCAGTTCATTCACTAGGTCCCCCCGCGTTGTTCTGGAATTTTTGCTCACCGTTCTTGTGATCATTTTGACCCCACTGGGTGAGATTTTGCGTGGAGCCCCAGAGCGAGGGAGATTATCAGTGGTCTTGTATGTCTTCCATTTTCTAATTATTGCTCCCACAGTTGATTTCTTCAATCCAAGGTGGTTGCCTATTGCAGATTCAGTCTTCCCAGCCTGGTGCAGGGCTACAATTTTGTTTCTGGTGTCCTTTGACAGCTCTTTGGTCTTCACCATAGTGGAGTTTGGAGTCTGACTGTTTGAGGGTGTGCACAGGTGTCTTTTTATAGTGATAACAAGTTTAAACAGGTGCCATTACTACAGGTAATGAGGAGACTCTTAAAGAAGAAGTTACAGGTCTGTGAGAGCCAGAAATCTTGATTGCTTGTAGGTGACCAAATACTTATTTTCCACCATAATTTGCAAAAAAATTCTTACAAAATCAGACAATGTGATTTTCTGGATTTGTTTTCTCATTTTGTCTCTCATAGTTGAGGTCTACCTATGATGTAAATTACAGACGCCTCTCATCTTTTTAAGTGGTGGAACTTGCACTATTGGTGACTGACTAAATACTTTTTTGCCCCACTGTAGATGTAGCCGCGATGTGATCGCGATGTGACGTCATCACATTGCGGCTACACTGCAGAAGTCGCAGTGCAGCATTTAAAGCAGGAGCTGGCTGTGACAGCTCCTGCTTTAATCGCTTGTGTGTCCAACTCATCTGCGTCCTCTGGGCGCCGATCAGTTGAAACCAGGACATACCTCCCACTGACCGGGACGGTTGGGAGGTATGTGGCGACCCCTGTGTTTTGGTCGTTCGACCCCCGCTGGGGTCGCGACCCACAGGTTGAGAACCGCTGGTTTAGGTGGACGGCCATGTCTTGGTAGGTTTGCAGTTGTAGAACACTTCTTCCATTTTTTGGATGATGGATTGAACAGTGCTTTTTGTGATGCTCAAAACTTGGAATATGTTTTTATAACTTCTCCACAACTGAAGCAACATCTCAAAACATTAGCCAGAATGGGCGCAAATGGGTCCTCTAAATGGACAATAACCAGAAGCATACTGCCAAACTGGCTTAAGTGGCAAAGTGGCTTAAGGATAACAAAGTCAATGTTTTGAAGTGGCCATGACAAAGCCCTGATATCAATCCAATTGAAAATTTAAAGGCAAAGCTGAAAAGGTAGGTGTGACCAAGGTGGCCTACAAACATGGCTCAGTTACACTAGTTCTGTCTGGAGAAATGGGCCTAAATTCCTACCAACTATTATGAGAAGCTTCTGGAAAGATCCAAAATATTTTACCCAAGTTATATAATTTAAGGGCAATGGTACCAAATACTACTGAATTGTGAATTGAGTGTATGTAAACTTTTGACTTTGCAGAAAGTAATAAAAATGCATTAAAAATTTCTCTCTCTCATTATTCTGACTTTGGCAAATATAAATATTTTTGGTAATCCTAATAGACCTAAAATATTCTGATTTCATGTCAGACAGTGAGAAAAACATGCATATGCATCTTTTTATACAGTGCATGTAAACTTCTGGTGTCAACTGTATATGTATATGTTATATCTGGCAACCACTGTGGAATCCACATTTGCCTAGACCCACAAAAATATACAATAGCATTGTGCCTATGACCTGCACAAGCAGATACAGGGAAAAACTTCCCATTACACTCACTTTTTCCAACTTTTTTCTCAACTTAGACTTGTCTACAGCCTTGTCTACAGGTATTACAGGCAATGCTCATCTCATATCTTCTGTTTCTTAGGCTGCAAACTGAACAAATAAAGTTCTTTCCACATCACTATTGGAGGGTCATCTCTGAAGTCCAGATCTTTCCTTCCGTCTGATGGCTGCCTTGTTTTGGACTCTACTGTCATTGGCGGTTCTATGTAGTACTGGAGATCATGTGTCTGGGGAGCAGTCTCTAAAACTGCAACTGGAGATTGTTGGGTTTATCCATACTGAAGTGTGTTATATAAATCTTAGACATTATAATGGATTAATTTTACAAGAAAGTGCACAGCTGTTAGAGGCCATGAGGTTCGCTATAGAAGAAATTAATGAAAACTCAACTATTCTTCCTGGGGTAAAACTGGTCCTTTCCCCCAGAATTGTGTGTGAATACTCTAATATAAAAATAGAACTAAAAGACATGAACAAATCAAGTACTATAGCGGCAGTCATAGAAGCTGGAAAAGAATATACATTGGATGAGGTATGATGTTATGATATAAGGAACTGATGATCTTCTAATAAATGTAAAGTAACATCCAAAAGTTTGAACACACCAGATTCATATAAAAGACATGAAAACTATGAAAATTATGAAGGACACATATATAGAATTAAGTAGTAAACAAAAAGTGTTAAACCAGAATATGTTTTATATTTTAGATTCTTCATAGTCACTCTCTTTTGCTTTGATAACAGCTTTCCACACTCTTGGCACTCTCTTAGTCAGCTTCATGAGGTAGTCACCTGGAATGGTTTTCAAGTAACATGTATGCCTTGTAGAGGGATAATTTATGGAATTTCTTGCCTTCCTAATGTGTTTGATGCTATCAATCTAAGGGTGCATGCACACTGAGTAACGCCGGGCGTGTATGAGAGCCGTACACGCCGGCGTTACAGCAGACTGCCGAACACTTCCCATTCACTTCAATGGGAGCGCTCGTAACAGCGGCGTTTACGAGCGCTCCCATTGAAGTGAATGGGAAGTGTTCGGCAGCCCTGCTGTAACGCCGGCGTGTACGGCTCTCATACACGCCCGGTGTTACTCAGTGTGCATGCACCCTTAAATAGAAAAAAAAAAATCCATTTTAACACTTTTTTCTTTACTACTTAATACCATAAGTATTCCTTTATAGTTTTCATGTCTTCAATATCAATCGACAACATACAAAATAAGAAAAAAACAAGAATAAACGAGAATGAAATGAAGTGTCCAAACTTTTGACTGGTACTGTAACAGAATTCCTTACATGCGTTCACTTTTTACAATTACAATACCTTTTTGTTATATGGGTTTCCAGAAATTTGTGTGGGACTCGATGCCAAAGTTTCAGTTTTCCTGGGAAAATAAAGTATAGCAGAATTTTCATTGAGATCAATTGCTGTCATTGTAATGTACAGATGTGTTGAATCCTACAGGGAGAGAGAGATGTTCTTATTAACTACTCTCAGGGACACATCTTCTACAAGGCTGCTACTTAATGTGTTACTGTAATAGATAGCGGCCAATAATAAAAACTCACCTGTTCATAAATGATTATATACTGTGTGGAAGCCATAAAAAGGTGTTGTGGGGGCCATAAGAAAAAGAGTCATATATTGTGCGGTGGGCAAGAAATAGGGGGTTAAAATATTGTGTGCAAGGCCAGAAAACGGGGGTCATATACCTTTTGGAGCACCAGGTTGGGTATCTTTTTTATGGGGGCAGCAGAGAGACTAGGTTCACCCCTGGTTACTCTCTGCTTCAGCTCATAGATAAGAATTCTGTAGAGATGCAGGATTTACATCATAGTATTTTTGTTCTCTACCCTGAGGCTCAGATCCTGGGGTTATGTTGGTATTTATCAGGTTAATTTTTGCGACTTAATCTTTACTTTTATTTGTATTTCTTCTTTCTAGACTTATTCTCTTCAAGGTGAAAAAATCCCAGTGATCAGCGGTTCTATGAGAAATTTAAAATTACCCAAAGATCCTTTCTTCGTGAGCATGGTGCCCTCTGTGCAATATCTGTCAAAAGCTATTATAGATGTCCTTACATATTTTGGCTGGACCTATGTGTCCATTTTGGCATCTTCTGATGACACTCTTCCTTCAGTCATGGATGAGTTCAAGAAAGAAGCCAGTCGTCATAAGATTTGTTTTGCTTCCAGTACAATTTTGTGTTACAAAGACAACTTCATACAGATCATCAAGAACCTGCAGAGTTACCCCAAGGCTCAGGTGCTGGTTCTCTTTGTTAATCTTCAGGATCTAGAAGATCTCCTGAATGAAGCTCATGAACTCAATGCGTTCTTTATATGGGTTGTCAGCACTCCTTGGAAAGTACCAATCAACATTTTGAAGAAATATAATCAATCTGTTGGACCTATTATCATAATTCAAATGAGGTCATATCCGCTGCAGAGACTTAATGAGCATTTCCAGGCAAAGATGAAGGCAGATTCTTATAGTTTAAATAACCCAAGCTTCAGATCCTTATTTTCCTATGCTTTTTTTTTTTGGGACAGCTATAATGAACCTGCACCGTGAACATCAAATTCCTCCTTCCCCCAAGATCATGTTTGCAGTCAATGCCGCGTATGCCATAGCTTACGCCCTGCGGGATATGTACAATGCCACCTGCCCCAATGTCAGCTCTGACTGTTTGGTGAGGAACAGAGAAACCTTCATGACAGTTCTCACAAACACAAGATTTAACGGTAAGTCCAGAGGTTATTACATTGTGTACATGAAGTCAACTGAATGCTCATGTTTGAGACACATCAGTATAGTGAAAGCTATCAGCCCCGAGTCCAGGAAAGGAGATAAAGTCCTACTGATGGAGTTAGTTATAGAGTTGCCAAGATGTAGATTTTAACAAACCTTCAGCTGTGTGAGCAGGACTTAGCTTCTTAGGCTGGATATAGACTAGTGTACGGCATTCTGTCCATCATTCCGCTTAAAAAATGTGGAGAGAAAACTCGTGCAAGTCCGCATTTTTCTTCCTTTTTTTTCAGACGGAGACCCCCATCATAGTCTATAGGGTCCGTCAGGTTTCTGTGGGTAATCTCTTTTTTTTTAAGATCATGTTTCCATTCGTGAGGTCCCCAAGCAGACCCCATGAACGGAAACCCAAACGCAGGTTTGAACCTAGGGTGAAAAAGTTGGTGACAATATATCATATTTAGTGATGGTTATTATTGAAGTCTTACTGTGTCCTCATGGTTAAGGGGATATTGTCACTCCTTAGGGAGAGACCACCATATAGGTGTGTGGAGACTTATTAAGCCTTTAGCACTCCACTTTGCAAGGAACTATGGGAATAATATGCAAATCTGTCTTCCATGATGTAATTAGGAAGTCAGTTGCTGCCTCAGTGTTGCAAACCAATAGAGGGTGCTCACTGGAATGTGCAAGCCTGTCTTCCCTGATGTAGTTAGGAAGACAGGATTTCAGTGAAACAACCCTTTAATGGGTTGTTTCACTGAAATCCTGTCTTCCTAACTACATCAGGGAAGACAGGCTTGCACATTCCAGTGAGCGCCCTCTATTGGTTTGCAACACTGAGGCTGCAACTGACTTCCTAATTACATCATTAAAGACAGATTTTCATATTCTTCCCATGTGTCCTCATGATGACACTTCTTTCTCTAAACTCTGGACTTTAATGCATACAATGCACCTGTGACTAGGCTGAACAAAGCTAAAACATTGACAGGAAGTGTTGTTTTGAGGACATAGAAGAAGAGACTTTACCCCTGATATGTGGGTTGATCTAATAGACTGTACTGTATGTCATCAAATATTCTATGTCTTATGAACTGTTCTTTTTCCTCCTCAGCTCCATTCATTCTTTCGGATGTTCAGTACACAGTGGGATTTGATAGAAATGATAACGGACTTGCTTTATATGACATCTTCACTATCCAGGAGAACAATGGAAGCTTGCATTTCCAGCACATCGGGTCCTGGGCAAATAAGCTGACACTCAATACCAGTCAGATCCTGTGGGAGGATAACATGGTGCCTAAATCCCACTGCAGTAAAACTTGTGGAGAACATGAAATGAAGATCACTGACCAGGGGAATCCTTGCTGCTGGGATTGTGTCAAGTGTGATCAAGATGAAGTTTTAATCAATAATCTCACATGTAAGAAGTGTGACCCCGGATTCCAGCCTAACATAGACCACAATAACTGCTCTGAGCTCCCTCTAGTTTACATCCAGTGGGGGGATGGACTGGCTATAGGATCAGTCTGTATCTCCTGCCTGGGAATTCTTTCCACCATTTTTGTGGTTGGCGTCCTGGTATGGAATAACAACACCCCAATTGTGAAGGCCTCGGGGCGTGAGTTCTGTTACATCCTGTTGAGCGGAGTCTTGCTCCTCTATATTATGACTTTTTTCTTCATTGCTCAGCCTTCAGTTGTCATCTGCAGCCTTCGACACCTCGGACTTGCCACATCATTCTCTATTTGCTATTCTGCCTTATTAACCAAGACTAATCGTATCACCCGCATCTTCACCAGTGTGAAGAAGGGGATTGCACAGCCGCGCTGCATCAACCTGGTCTCTCAGCTGTCTATCTGTCTAGCCCTCGTCACCTGCCAGCTTATGGGGCTGTCCATTTGGCTGATTGTAGACCCGGCTGAAGTCACTGAGTCCATATCTCTAGATAATAAATATAGGATTCTAAAGTGTAGAGCAGGAGACATGATGATATTGTTCTCCCTACTGTACGATGTTCTGCTCATTCTCCTTTGCACAGCCTACGCCTTTAAAACCCGCAAGTATCCCGAAAACTTCAATGAAGCCAAATGCATTGGATTCACCATGTACACCACCTGTATCATCTGGTTGGCCTTCTTGCCCATCTCCTATGTGACTTTCAATTATCCCAAGGTAAAATCAAGAATTCTTATATGTCACATTCCAAGTGTTGCCAACAGTCCAGAATACAATCTATCTATCTACACATATAAATAAAAAAAATAAAAAAAAGAAAGAAAGGAGGGAGATTTCACCCCTGCAAGTACAAGTAATATATGTGTTTTACTAAGTGGGACACCTGAAATATGGGAAGTTATGGAAGAAAGAAAAAAAACAGAGGGCTGGCTGCTCTGTGCCATTTAGCATGAGATATGTGCGAGAGCTCGTCCAACAATTCATCCTGTAGCCCAAATCTCTGCTGTCCTGAGAGTTCATAAATAGAGATGAGCGAGTACTGTTCGGATCAGCCGATCCGAACAGCACGCACGCATTGAAATGAATGGACGTAGCCGGCACGCGGGGGGTTAAGCGGCCGGCCGGCGTCAAAGTGGAAGTACCAGGTGCTTCCATTCATTTCAATGCGTGCGTGCTGTTCGGATCGGCTGATCCGAACAGTACTCGCTCATCTCTCTTCATAAACATTAAATAAAGGGGTATTTTGGGCTTTTGATATAGGTGACCTATTCTTCGGATATGTCTACAATATTATATCTGCAGGGTGTGAAATGCAGTACCCCACCAACCAGTTATTCTAAGCATCTTCTGGTGATGGAACTATACAGTGTATAACCGAGAAGTAGACAACTTCACACAATGTGTAGTGGCTGTGCACCCATTCACTTAAACGGGAGCTCATCTGCAGTAACGCGACACAGCCACTACATAATGTACTAGAAATTGCCTTCTGACTCTCTCCACTGTATAGTTACGGAACTGGAGGCTTCCAAAATCAGCTAATCATGGGGGTGCAGGATATTGGAGTCACATTGAAATAATGATAATGACCTACATTAAAGATAGGTCAGGAATGTGAAAATCCTGGAATACCCCATTCATGTTAAATTCATATCAGTTTGTTCTTTGCTATTAGAGCTCTTGTACCGATCCTGATAACTTGCCCATGTAAGTCTAATGCAAATTAGTTTGTTGGGTGATCACATTTTTTATGTGCCACATCATATCATACTGCTTGTGTAAACAGGACTATGTTTCTGATGAATAATGAAACTTGTGGGGTAGAAATAATGATAGGGTCACTCATTCCTCCTCCATGTAGCTTACATCAGCTTGTATATATATTGTGTTTGCATCAGTGATCATACTGCGGGTGACAAATGGTGAAAACTATTTTATTAAAATTTGGACCAAAAAAGTACAATGCAATAATAAAAAAATGCATTCAATGGTGTCCACAGCCTTAAAAAATCTGTCACTAAACTGCATAGTTATTTAGGTTATGGTCTGAAAATTTGGACCCCCCACCTCCACATAGCTTTAGCACACCCTCCACACAGAATAAAGTCTCACAGCGGCCCCTTCACACAGCATAATGTCCCACAGTGGCCCAACCACACAGTATAATTTCCCATAGTGGCCCCTTCACACAGCATAATGTCCCATAGTGGCCCAACCACACAGTCTAATTTCCCATAGAGGCCCCTCCACACAGTATAATGTCCCATAGTGACCTCTACGGTGTTCAGTGTAAATATTACAAAAATTTTGGGTTCGAAAGAACCTGATATTTTGGGGGTTCCCCACCTATGAAATATTATTATACTCGGGGTCTCCTCAGCCCCTGGACTATAATGATTGGAGACCCATGGTAGCTAAGAAAACACATAGACCAGTCTTACTCATCTCTCCAGCATGACTCCCTGCTATCTTCAGCACTTCTGACTGTTGTCACATAGATGGGTTACGCTGGCATCATTATGTGTCATGATGCCGGCCTGACTCATATGATGTCTGTGACTTCATTGAAGAGGCCCAAAGACAGCAGGGAGTCTCACCAAAGCCCAGGAGAGGTGAGTAAAACTGGAATTTATTTTATACACCTTCCCTGATCATTATACTTTAAAGAGACCCCAGTATAATAGTTCAGCTTTGTTCTGGACATGTTCGGAACAAAACCACCAGATGAACCTCACAATATTGTTGGTTCTCTCAACAAATACTGAGTACCCTGGTTTTACTTACCAGTTCCCACTCCTGCCACAGCCGTCTCCGCTTTACCTTAAGCCTTCCAGGGAGCCTCATGCGTTCCATATCATGTCCCTGTCATCGATGGCCTGACACTGTTCAGCAATGTGATATTGGATGCATGGGGCCCCCTGAAAGGCTAAAGGGAAGCGGAGATGGCCATGGCAGGAATGGGGGTTGGTAAGTAATAGGGCCCTTTACCCTCTGGAGTTTTTTTTTTTTTTTTTTAAAGCAACAGGAGCCCACCGAGCCCCCTATGGTAGTTCTGCTACTGCTTCCCTCTCAAAAATCATCCATTGGTTGGGAACCCAGGTGACACTCTTCTTAGTATTACCAGACTAAACCAGTGAAATATACACATTGTTGTTGCAGTGAAGATCTTGTTTCCTGACATTGTGTCTCTTGTGCCTCCTGCAGGTTCAGGTCCCGACTCTCTGCGCCTCTGTCAGTCTTTGCGCTTTTGTCATACTTGGAGGTGTCTTTGTGCCCAAACTCTATATTATCTTTTACCACCCAGAGAAGAATCTAAAGAGCCATCAGTGGTGGAAAGGTGTCAGTCATGTGGATTCATCACATGGTGAGTGCTATATTGATGGGACTTGCATACAGGAGGAAAACAACAAATATACTTATAGATATAAGGTCCTTGTTCAAGCCCAATACCATCAATATATCAGGTGAGAGGCTCTTCAGACAAAAGAACAATAAGATAAGGGGTTAAGAAAAGCTCAAAAGTCTGCAATGGTGGCTGGTGAGGCAACAACACACACAAGATTTCATCAAATCACTTTTTCTATAGGGTATTAGAGTTTGTGTTCCATGTGATGTTACTCTTTATTACTTGTAGGACCAATTCTTTTTCTTTTTTAGTCTTTAGTAAGACATAGAGATATGGCAACAGGAAAGCTCAGAATGAGAGATCTGGATTAAGCAAGATTGGTGTTCGCCAACATGAACTTCATGTTCCTGAATTTTATCCGGATTAAACAAATATTCTTGTGCCTCATATGATTGCTTTTTTCAATCATATCTGTGCAGATACAAAAAAAAAAAGAAGAAGTAAAGAAGTGTTAAAAAGTGTTAAGATAACCTTGCACCCAAATGTTGCTCAATGCAGACATCAACCCCTTTCCACGGCAGGCATTTTTAGTTTTTAATGTTTGACTCCCCGCCTTTCAAACCACATAACTTTTGTATTTTTCTGTTCATAGAGCCATATGAGAGATTAATGTTTGCGGAACAAATTGTTCTTCACAATGGTACAATTTAATATTTCATATAATATACTGGGAAACTGGCAAAAAATTCAGAGTGGGGTAGAATTGGAGAAAAAATGCTTTTGTGCAACATTCTTACGGGCTTCATTTTTATGACGTTCACTGTGCAGCCAAAATGACATGACACTGTTTCCTATGGGTCAGTATGATTTCAGGGATACCAAATTTATATAGTTTTATTTTTACATTTTAAACCCTTAAAAAAAATCCAAAGCTTTGGAAACATTTTTTTTCTTTTCACCATATTATGACACTCAGAACTTTTTTATATTTCCATGCACGGGCATATGGCGTCTTTTACTGCAGGACCAGGTGTATTTTTATTTATACCATTTTGGGGAATCTCTATTGCATTGATTACTTTTTGTTAAAAATGTTATCAGAGGGGAAAAAAAACAAAAAAAAAACACAATTTAGCTCTTTTGATTTTTTTTTTTCCTGCGGTTTCCTGCGGTATTGGAAAAATATTTTTGTAAGTTAGTAGACCTGGAGTTTCCACAAACAGGAATACGACATTTTTATGTATTTCACAGTATTTTTTAAATTTTTGTATGTGTTCTAAAGAAAAGGGAGGGGGTGATAAATTTTTTTTATTTATTTTATTTTTTTAGATATTTTTTAGGCTACATTCTCCTACAGAAACTCCAACGCAGAGTCAGTTGAAAATTGACAGAGAGAAAAGTCCTGCATTTTTCTCTCTGCTGGTTTAAACATAAAAACGATAGAAATCTGACGGATACCAGGCAGACTACATTATAATCAATTGGATCCTCAATAGGTGATGTAGCGGATCGGCTCTCCATCGTTTGGGTTTCCTGGCCTATACGCCATACCATGCACGATCAGTGGAGTGGTGCATGCGTACTGAAAGGAGAAAACAAAAGGATTGGGCTATCGAGGTCAGTAGATCAGAAAGTGACTAGATATTCATGCACATTAGATGGTTGGTAAACCCATCCAAATCAACAGTTTCTGTGGATACACATCCCTGTATCTACTGTACTGTACACACAGTAGTATACAGTACATGTCACTCATAACATATATAATGTAAACAAAAAATTCCAGTGATCATTTTGACAGATATCCTGTGGCTACCCCAACTATGCTACCAGATCCAATATCTATGGCCTGGGGTGGTTCCGGTGACAGAACAACCTCCATAGGCTAAACTAATCTCAAATAAGCCCAAGACTCACACTGTTCTGATTTATTTGCAGGTACAACTGGAGAAGTTTTCCAATCTCACTGATGAAGAGATTTCATATCAATAAACTAAGAGGTGGTAACAAGTAACTAGCATGGAGAATCCACCAAATCTGCTTCATCCAATAATCAGGAAACAGAAAACTTGTCTGTAACAAATAATAACAAAAACTAATGAAAAGTCATTGAAAATTGGTTTTCCAGCAGCATTTTAACCAATTACAGAAGTTCAGGTTAACTCTGCTAATCTGTATATTTACTATTATACACTATTGTATGTGTTCTGTATATATATGTGAACTACACATTGCTCTGTAGGTATCCATCGTACATGGTGGATATACAACAGAGATAACATTAAAACCACCTGCCTAGTATTATATACAGTAGGTTCCCAAGGGCCACCGAAATCGTCCTGACCCATCACGTCACGGATTGAATTCTACAAGATCTCTGAAGATGTTCTGTCCTGTAGTCTGCTGATACGGGGGCACATCTTCCATGAGGTGATGGCCTAAATAGGCACCACATGAAATAAACTGGGGGGTGGCAGGAATAGGTAAGTAAAATCATCCATTACCTGCCGGTGAATAATGGCCTATTAAAAAAAGGCAATGGTTACGCCCCTGATCATATTGGTATTACTGTAACTTAGGATTGTATCAAACAGTTGCCATAATAAAGAAATGGCTGATAAATGTCTGGATGGCAATAAACTGAGTGATGTAGCAGAAGGAAACACAGCCACTGCCAGTAAGAACGTAGGAGGAAGCCATGAAAATGATGACAGTGACACTGTGACTTTAAGTCAATATTCAGCAACTTCATAGCATCCCTCCTACAGCACTCCTACAATAGTTAAATAGCTTAATAGTGTTTCCATCTACCATCTCAATCTTCTTCACTGAACCTTAATAAGGTGCCTTTTTTGTTTCAAAAGAGAAAGCAGTCCCAGTGCTAATGGTGATATATTCCTAAAGACAGTGTTCCATTAACACCTCGATGCCATCACTGTTTTAACTCCCCAGTGGACTTCTATAATATGATCTGGTTATGCCCACATGATAAGGACTTCTGGGAGGAAGTCACTAACACACTCACCGCTGTGCTAGAACACCCAGTTCCCTGTATGACAGAGATTTGTCTGCTGTGCCTTCTGGACAATGCACACTGGACACATCATACCAAAATAACAACTTTCAAAGCTGAGGCCCCAAGTTGCAGAAAATCCACTTCTGCTTTGGTTCCAAAAATTGCAGCAAAATCTGCAACAATAAATGCTGTGTTTCCGTGACGTGGGGCCTCAGACTAAGAGAGACATTATTTGTGGCCTGGAAAACTAATACTTTACGTTCTATGGGCCCGAAATGCACCACTTGGAAGAGGTTGCTGTCTATCCATAGAAACTGCCCTATGAAATGTAGCAAAGTATGCAACCCATATCAATTCTCTGATCTCATAATAAATGCAGAACGCTGTAATAACTAAGCATTACTCTCTCTGGTAACGGTCACTGCTCCGGTGCTCCTTGTAGTCATATCAATGGTTTGCTTGATTCATATTGTATGCCATGTAATGTACTGAATGCGGATCTATGATATACTATGCACATTTATTTGGCATTGCTGAGCTAATGTTTTCTGACCTATATTATATTAGTATATACTACTAATATATATATTCACTATGTTTTCAATGAGGTGAACAGAGATGTGAACTAATTGGTAATTCCCCAATTTTATAGTTACTAATACATTCTACATTCCTGCTGTTGTAATGATATCAATGCACGATTGGTTAATGTATGCTTGTATTATGCAGACACATCTTTTCCCCCATTGAATCTCATGAATCCATGTATGTGTACTGCTTTTACACTTCAATAAAGCGTTTAAAACAAAAAAAAGCATTCCAAGTGTTGATGAACTTGACGAGATTTGGACTGAACCATGGAGGGTTGAGTACAGATGGAGGACATGACTTTTGTTGCTGGTAGTAGTGACCCTTGTAGCCACAATGGTGGAGGTACTGGTAAAAAGAACAAATCTAAAAGTGGAAATAATGATGGAAGGCAAGAAGCCCTTCCCTGCCTTGCTGTTTTACAGCAATGACCCTGCTAACAAATGTATTGTTAGTCTCAAGTAAAGCGATGTCTTCCTGCTTCCGAAAGGGAGACAAAATTGGTGTATGACAAGTAAATGCTCAGTCACCAGTTCACTACGACTTTCACTGAGTAGACTCCTATTGGGCCACAAGTCTAAGTGGGAAACCACTCTCAACTCAACCACTCCACCACTCCTGACTGTTACTGCTACAAGCGGCAGCAGCCAATACTATTTTTACAATATGATGAAGATCCCTTGGAAGAAGCCTTTTCAGATGAAGCATGTGTTGGGGCTTCCTAGTACTATTGGTCTGTATTTACCTTTCAGTGAATATGTGATCTTTTTTTTCCTGGAATACTGAGTGCTTTTCTGTGCCTAGCAGAGACATAACTCAGAATGTGTTAAGAACACTGTGGTACAGTGCTAACTCGACTCTTTCAATGGTTTTCAATGGCTTTTGTTGTTGTCTGAGATAAGACATCATGCTGCAGAAAATTCCTTCATATACAGATTCAACAACACAGCACTTCACCAAATAAAGTACAAAAAATGTGGATTTATCTTATATGTGCCTGTATAATACATCTACATTTTTTCTACTTTATTGGGTGGAGTGCTGCCTTTTTTGGATCTGTATATTAAGGAATTTTCATGCCAAGCTTCTAAGATTTACATCCAGTTTTTAGCTGTGCTGCAGTGAAATTTCTGGTTTGTTTTATGTAGCATTCCCATTTGTAATAAACGTAATTAGGGGGCGACTAATGTACTAGGTCAATATATATTATTACAGACTAGACACTAATCTGGGGACTTTTATGTGTGATATCGGTTGTTATGTGATGCTTATTATTATATACCGTATATACTCAAGTATAAGCCGACCCGAATATAAGCCGAGGCCCCTAATTTTACCACTAAAAAACTGGGAAAACTTATTGACTCAAGTATAAGCCGAGGGGGGAACCACTAACCATCAGTGGAGAAAAAGTTTTGTGTTATCATTCATATTCTCTGAAAAAAGGCCAAAAAATCTGCCGGGCTATGTAAACTTTTTAGCACAACTGTATATCTTGTGGCCATTTCTATTCTGTTCGGTATACTTTTTATTGGCAAAAATTAAACAAATAAAAGGCCATTGTTTCTTCACTTTGCAAGTGTCGGACCAAGTCTTTGGCTATTCTCAAGAACAAAATAATTTTTTGACTGCTTGTAAAAGCCAATGCTTCTTTCAAAATCACAGTCTGTGTATAAACACTTACAGCCATTTTCCTCCAAAGAGGTTCATTTTTGGACCTTTTTATGTTAAAAAGTATTTTAAAAAATCTGACAGTACAGTGTATTTTTAAACAGGCTGTACATGACCAGAATTTGTTTTATTGTTAAAAATGTTTTGTGAGCCTGTCTTGTATGTCTGCACATTGTGGTTGGAGAAATAAAGCTTCTGAGATCAGTTTTGAACCTGAAGTGACTCTGTGGAACTGAAGTTCTTGATGTGCTAACCATCTTAGTCTGGAGTCCTATGAGCTGTTTAACCCCCAGATTGTGACAAAGTACTCAAGTTTTTTAATATAAATATAAAATAAGATTTAATTCAAGTGCCCTATTCATTACCACTGTCTGCATTTATAGGGGCTGTATACCCCCATTTAGTCATTTAGTAGAAGTGAAAAATTGGGGGGAAAAATTTCAATATCATTTAAAGGGATCCTATCATTAGAATCCCTTTTTTTCTAACTAACACGTAGGAATAGCCTTAAGAAAGGCTAATCTTCGACATTATTATATATAATTTGATTTGAGGATTTGCCACCCTCTTCCATTGGATTTGCACCCATTTTTCTAGTGTACTATGCTGCTTTGATATTTTTCCTTCTAGATAGTGTGAGGAATCGCTCAGGTAGATGCTTGTAGCAGTGCAGGAAACAGGGACACAGACACTGGATTGCACACAAGTTCAGGTTTTATTCACATGTAACGCATACCCTGCTTTTACAAAGCCACAGGATAAACAAAACAAAACCCTTCTTGGCTGAGAAACTAACTTAAATGTAAGGAAACTTTTCCCTGACTATACAGGAGACAGGCTACCAGTCTCCCACCTTGGCAACAACAATGGGTGGCACAGTACCAGCTTCGGAGGTCCAGTCTGGACAGTTCAACTCTGTCTTTGTGGTGCCACACTGCTGGTGCTACACACAGACTGTTATTAGGGCCTGATTAGTCAGCTATCCTCCCTGGTGTGGGTCTTACCATACACCCCTTAGGTGCCTGGCTGGGACATACCTGTCTTCCCAGGAAACACCCTTCACTCTCTCACAACAGATATGAGAGGTATAGATAGATACATGTAAGAAAAATAGAGAGAGAGAGAGAGAGAGAGAGAGAGAGAGAGAGAGAGAGAAAGAAAGAAAGAAACAGAGGTCTGGGTATTACAAATAGGTTGGAATTTCACTTTTTTAATCTGTTTTTACATTTTAATTCTACCATTTTTTAGGTCTTCTTCGCCCCGCCGTTCGGTAGATATCCCATTTTCCGTCTTTATGCAAATGAGTTCTCTCGCAGCACTGGGGGCGGGCCCCAACGCTCAAACTGGGGGCGTCCCCAATGCTGCGAGAGAACTCTCCAGCGCCGCTTCCATCTTCTTCAGGAACTGGCCTCTACGCGTCATCTTCCGGCCTGGCTTTACATCTTTTCCATATAATTCTCCATCTTAAAAGATCTGTCAAAATCCACTGTAGAGATAAAGATGAGGTGAGAAGCCTAAGGCGAGTTCAGACGGGGTATTTTGGTCAGGATTTTGAGGCCATATCTGCCTCAAAATCCTGACCAAAAAGACGGCTCCCATTGAAATCAATGGGAGACGGTCAGTTTCTTTTTCTGGGAGCCGTTTGTTCCAGCTCCTGGAAAAAAGAACGGACATGCTCATTCTTCAGGCGGAGTCACCTTGCAAATCTTTTTTTTTTTAATGTGATTGTGAGCCCCACATAGAGCTCACAATGTACTTTTTTTTCCCCCTATCAGTATGTCTTTGGAATATGGGATGGAAATCCATGCAAACACGGGGAGAACATACAAACTCCTTGCAGATGTTTTTTTTTTTTTTTGGCCTTGGCAGGATTTGAACACCAGGACTCCAGTGCTGCAAGGCTGAAAAGGCCCCCCAAAGCAGGCTTGCCAGGGGGCCACATGGCACCATTGTCCCTGGCGATTAGTTAATTATTAATAAAGCAATATTCTTTTCCTCAAGTTGCGCTATTAACTATAATTGTCAGTTTACAGGGCTTTTCTATTCAGGTTAATAGGAATTAACACCTCAGGTAGCTGGGGTCAATAAAAGTTCAGAGGTTTGTTGACCGTTCGCTCCTTCCAGAATTGTCGAAGTGGGTGAGGCCACACACCGGCGCCTGAAGCTGATTGGTTGCTGGGGCGTCATTTGGCAGAAAATTTATGTTTAAATATGTGAGAGAATCAGTAGTTTGGCAGTCCATGAGGAGATCTTCAAGCAAGCCCCCTCCCGCCCTCCCTCTTTTTATCAATGACCTATTGTCATGGTGTTTATTGAAGGTGGTCAGTCTATCAGCTAACGCTGACAGGACATCTTTTTATGTGGATTAATATTGATTATTTATTGATATTTATAGATTGATTATTTATTTATGAATTATTTGTTTAATAAATTATTTATTGTTGTTATTTAATTTCCCTTAATAAACACCGTGGCCAAAAGTTCCACTAAAGAAATTATACAGTATTTGTTGTGTTGTTATTTTTTAGATATACATATTTATGGTTCAATTGGTTATGTATTAAATGTCTATTAATTTTAGCAATGGGTCATATGGTGCCATGCAGTGCTAACCATTGAGCCACCGTGTGGCCCCCAGTCACCTCGCAAATCTGCCTGAAGACACACCCTCCTCCCGACTAGGTCCATTCATTGGGCCTAATCCAGAGCGCAGAGGGCGACTGTATGCCGGTGGATTTCTTTAAGGAGTTAAAGCATAAAATTAAACTATATATATTTGGTATCCTGGGAATCGAACCAACCCATTGAGTATAAGTGACATGTCATTTTGGCTCCACAGTGAACGCTATAAAAATAAAGCCCATAAAAAAGTCGTACACAGTTTTTTGCCAGTTCCACCCCATTCTGAAAACCGTGATAGCACTGTGAGCTACACCACAGACATCTGCAAAGGGCCTAGGACCTGAGGTTTTTTTTGACAACTGTGAAAATGGTCCATGAAAAAAATTTTCAGTTTTGAAACAGAGAACACACGGTAGACCCCATTATCATCAGTAGGTCCCGCCACACTCTTTGTGTGTAATTGTTGTTGTAGTGCTCTGGCTCTAGTGTGAACTTAGCATAAGAGTTAGAAGAACACATAAATCTGCCCCTTGTGGGATAAAGGTTGAATCTGGATTTGTCTACGTAACTTATATGTCTATTACCTGTTATTAAGGTTTTTTTCACCATACTCTATAACAAGAAAAACTTGAATTGTAACCAGTTTGCTCAGTATCTTCAGGGGGCAGTGGTCGCAAATTTTGACATTTGGTTTCTAGCGTAGTACAGTGAACATGCAGGTGTGTAAGTCAAGAATTGAAAATCCTTAGCAGCACTTATATGGCTAGTTTGTTTTTCAATGCCAATGGTCCATATTTTCTTTCTAAGGCTCCATTCACACGGAGGAAAATGGTGAGGAATTTCAGCGCTGAAAAAAAAGCCTCCCATTGACTTCAATGGGTTACTTTTTCTGCTGCGTGTGAATGCTCCCTTACCTGTCTTCATATCCTCTGTTCACATGGGACTGAAACTCTGCACCAGAAAATTTACAGTGTCCTTGCTAGAAATCTTCAGAAGACAAAAAAAGCACCACATTTCACCCAAAAATCTGCAGCATGCAATATAAAATCTGCATCCACAATTTCTACACACATTTTCTTGAGCGAGAGTTCTCAAAATCTCGACCACTTTGCTGCTACTTTAACGCCTTCCTGTCGCAGCCATTTTTCGATTTTTGATTCTCTGCCTTCAAAGGCATTTTTATGTTTCTGTTCGCAGAGCTGTATGAGGGCTTAGGCTGCCTTCACACAGAGTTTTTTGGTCAAGAAACTGACTCAAATAGGACTGTATGGTGATGCGTTTTTTGTAGGAAGAATTTGAGTCAGTTTCCTGATCAGAAAACTCAGCGTGAACGCAGCCTTACTTATGACCAGCCGCAATAGTAATATGTGGCTGTTTACGTGAAAAGGGCCCAGATCGTCGATACTAATTATAGAGAAAATAGTCCAAAACATTTGGGTAAAAAAAATCACAATTTTGTTTTATGCAAAAATTTTATTTAAAAATATGTCAAGTTTACAAATTTGTTGAGACTTTTAAGAATTTGTACACTTTTGGTGCAGATTTCGTTAGAATTAAAGTGACAAATTAAATCGACGATCTGGGCCCTTTTCACGTAAACAGCCACATATATAGAATCTCCCATAAAATAGTGAAAAAAAGAAGCTTTAAAAAAATGTAATAAAAAATAAATTAAATAAAAGTTCTAAATCACTCCTTTCCCTAGTATACATATAAAAGTTGACTGTATCTAAAGTGCCCGGTCTACTGAATATAGGGCAGGGGTAGGGAACGTACGGCTCTCCAGCTGTTGCAAAACTACAATTCCCAGCATGCACACTTACTCTGTTCTTCTTGGAATTCCCATGGAAGTGAATGGAGCATGATGGGAGTTGTAGTTTCACAGCAGCTGGAGAGCCGAAGGTTCCCTATCCCTGATATAGGGGATCTGCAGTGCTCCTGTTCCGTCAGGAAGAGGTTAATAGGAGCACTGCAGATACCCTATATTCAGCCAGACTGAATTCCAAGTGTGGGAAAAAAAAAAACAGTTCTCAAGCTCAGGGAAGGGGCAGACGGACAACCAAAACACCCCCTCCCGTTCCCCAGCATCTACTGCACCCAAAACCTCCAACCATTTAGATTTTTGAAATTTTCCAGTAGCTGCTGCATTCCCCCCCGGCTTATACTCGAGTCAATAAGCTTTCACAGTTTTTTGTGGTAAAATTAGGGGGTCGGCTTATACTTGAGTATATACGGTAATTAATTTTTTTACGGTAGGGGAAATGGCAAAAAAAATGGCATTTTAGCCATATGGGAAAAATATTTTCATATGTTTGTAGCTCAGGCATTTTTGGACATGGGGATGCATAATTTGTTTATTTATCTTTATTTGAGATAAAGGAGGATTTGAACTTTTAGGTTTTTATAAAAATGTTTTGTTTACATTTTTTACTAAACTTTCTGCCTTCTTTTCCTGCAGACCATATCCTTCAGGGTTATGTCCCTTTTGACACATTACCTCCCGGAATATGAGCTTGGACGATCGGGCTTCATCTAATGATGTAATAATGATGTCATAGTGAGCATAGAGACACTCAGGGCACCAATGTCACAAACATATTACTCTAGGTTCACACCTGCATTTGGGTTTCTGTTTGGGGGGATTTTTTAAGCAGTTTTGAGGACGGAGTATAAGCGCTGGTGTGAACCCAGCTTTACAGAAAGAGACATGATATGGCACCCATGGAACTCCACAGGATGCTACTTTACCTCCATATATCTACAAATACATAAAAGAGTGTTGGGACATGGCTTAGACTCCTGACCTTAGCTAATGGAATGTACAATTGAGGTTGTAAATTCCTAAGTAACTATACTGATAGGCATCTATTGTGTAGACCACCTTTATCTGTTGAATAAACAATGGACACTGCTGTTAAATCTGCAATAGTCAACATGCCTTGGAGAGCAAGTAATAAAATGTGTAAGCCTGGAGGGAGCCAAGGACTCATTTTAACTTTAGAATAGCTCTGGACTCAAAGTTGGTGTCTCTGGACTCAAAAAGTTCTCATTGTCTACTCACTGTGAAGGGATTGTGTTACTTGGCATTTTGGAGGAGCTCCAGTGATGGACAATGTGTGGGACTGTGTCTATGTGTGGTTGTGGAGTTAATTTCCCTTCACCGGTCCTGGGGAGCTAAAAATAAAAACAAAGTTTACATATTATATATATAAGGCCCGATACACAACTGCGCATAGGTTTCCGTTTGGGGAGTCCAATTTCCTGAACGGAAACTTAATCTACATAAAAAAGCAGTTACAGTCCTATGAAAAAGTTTGGGCACCCCTATTAATCTTAATCATTTTTAGTTCTAAATATTTTGGTGTTTATAACAGCCATTTCAGTTTGATATATCTAATAACTGATGGACACAGTAATATTTCAGGATTGAAATGAGGTTTATTGTACTAACAGAAAATGTGCAATATGCATTAAACCAAAATTTGACCGGTGCAAAAGTATGGGCACCTCAACAGAAAAGTGACATTAATATTTAGTACATCCTCCTTTTGCAAAGATAACAGCCTCTAGTCGCTTCCTGTAGCTTTTAATCAGTTCCTGGATCCTGGAAAAAGGTATTTTGGACAAACAATTCGCGTTCAGTTCAGTTTGATGGTCGCCGAGCATGGACAGCCCGCTTCAAATCATCCCACAGATGTTCAATGTTATTCAGGTCTGGGGACTGGGATGGCCATTCCAGAACATTGTAATTGTTCCTCTGCATGAATGCCTGAGGATTTGGAGTGGTGTTTTGGATCATTGTCTTGCTGAAATATCCATCCCCGGCGTAACTTCAACTTCGTCACTGATTCTTGAACATTATTCTCAAGAATCTGCTGATACTGAGTGGAATCCATGCGACCCTCAACTTTAACAAGATTCCCGATGCCGGCATTGGCCACACAGCCCCAAAGCATGATGGAACCTCCACCAAATTTTACAGTGGGTAGCATGTGTTTTTCTTGGAATGCTGTTTCTTTTTGGACGCCATGCATAACGCCTTTTTTTATAACCAAACAACTCAATTTTTGTTTCCAAAATGAAGCTGCCTTGTCCAAATGTGCTTTTTCATACCTCAGGCAACTCTATTTGTGGCGTACGTGCAGAAACGGCTTCTTTCTCATCACTCTCCCATACAGCTTCTATTTGTGCAAAGTGCGCTGTATAGTTGACCGATGCACAGTGACACCATCTGCAGCAAGATGATGCTGCAGCTCTTTGGAGGTGGTCTGTGGATTGTCCTTGACTGTTCTCACCATTCTTCTTCTCTGCCTTTCTGATATTTTTCTTGGCCTGCCACTTCTGGGCTTAACAAGAACTGTCCCTGTGGTCTTCCATTTCCTTACTATGTTCCTCACAGTGGAAACTGACAGGTTAAATCTCTGAGACAACTTTTTGTATCCTTCCCCTGAACAACTATGTTGAACAATCTTTGTTTTCAGATCATTTGAGAGTTGTTTTGAGTAGCCCATGATGCCACTCTTCAGAGGAGATTCAAATAGGAGATCAACTTGCAATTGGCCACCTTAAATACCTTTTCTTATGATTGGATACATCTGGCTATGAAGTTCAAAGCTCACTGAGGTTACAAAACCAATTTTGTGCTTCAGTAAGTCAGTAAAAAGTAGTTAGGGGAATTCAAATCAATAAAATGATAAGGGTGCCCATACTTTTGCACCGGTCAAATTTTGGTTTAATGCATATTGCACATTTTCTGTTAGTACAATAAACCTCATTTCAATCCTGAAATATTACTGTGTCCATCAGTTATTAGATATATCAAACTGAAATGGCTGTTGCAAATACCAAAATATTTAGAACAAAAAATGATTAAGATTAATAGGGGTGCCCAAACTTTTTCATAGGACTGTACCTTAGGAAACCTTCGGTCCCCATAGACTATAATGGAGTCTGTGTGGTTTGCGCTCGGTTTCCACACGAAAAATACAGCTTACAGGACTTTTTTCTCCGCATTTTCTTGCAGAGAGGGGAATGGAAAGGCCCAAGCGCAGATGTGAAGTGGACCTAAGTTTTAAAAATATTAAAACATAAAAAAAAAATCAAATCATTGCCCATTCCTGACATCTGAGGAAAACAAAAACAAAACAAACAGAAACACATTATGTAGCTCAACATCCAAAAATACCCGAACTACCAACATATGAAAATAGTCTTCTGATGCGGTGAATGCCATAGTGGGGGAAAAAAAACACCTTTTTTTTTAAAAAAAAAAAAAAAAAAAAACTTTTTCGCTTCCCTCCAAAAATTTGAATAAAAAGCTATCAAAGGCCAGACATTCCTCAAAATGGTATAAATAAAACAGGCATTTGGCCCCACAAAAAAAGACGCCTTATACAACTCAGTATATGGAAATAGTAAAAAGTTAGGCTGAGGTTCCACAGGACGTAAACACTGTCACAGTCACAGCAAAGTGGATGGGATTATAACGAATCCCACCAATGGACAGTCTGATATCGTCATAATCGTAACAACCCGCTGAATACAGGTAACATGTCATTGGTAGGTGGTAAAAATAAAACCCATTAGAAAATGGCACAAATGCATATTGGAAACCTCCATTCTTCATTTTGACAGCTTCCCAGTACTCTGTAGGGAATACTAAATGTACCACTGTGAAGTATAACCTGTCCTGCAAAAAATAAGCCGTCCTACACCTCTGTGAATGGAAGAATAAAAAAAAATGTGGATTCTGGAAAACGGGGAGTGAAAAAGAAAACTCAAAAACTAAAAATGGCTGTGACGGGAAGGTGTTAACGATCCAGTAGGTATTGCTGTGAATTTACTATTACCGGCCCATAAAACTCAGCAGATGGAATCCAACAGAAAATGAGGTGCGTCGCTTGGAGCACCATCTGGCGGAACATGGAGTAACAATAATAATAATAATAATACATTTTAATTATATAGTACCAACATACATATGAAATTTTATAGTAGCTGTTGCATTTTCCCCCCTCGGCTTATACTCGGGGGGGGTTGGGGATACTCGGCTTATATTCGGGTCGGCTTATACTCAAGCATATACAGTAATTAATTTTTTTACGGTAGGGGAAATGGCAAATAAAAATTGGCAATTTAGCCATATGGGAAAAATATTTTCATATGTTTGTAGCTCAGGCATTTTTGAACATGGGGATGCATAATTTGTTTATTTATCTTTATTTGAGATAAAGGAGGATTTGAACTTTTAGATTTTTTAAATATTTTTTAAAAGATGTTTTGTTTACATTGTCTACATTGGCTGCCGATTCATTACAGAATAAAATATAAAGTTATCACTCTCATCCACAAGGCTCTCCATAATGCTGCACCTCCCTACATTTCCTCCCTCATCTCTGCCTACCACCCAACCCGTGCTCTCCGCTCACTCAATGACCTAACACTTACATCCTCTATTATCAGAACCTCCCACGCTCATATACAAGACTTCTCCCGAGCTGCACCACTTCTCTGGAATGCTCTACCCCGGACAATCAGATTAACTCCCAATTTCTACAGTTTCAAACGCAAACTAAAGACACATCTTTTCAGACAGGCCTAGCACAATTTCTAACGTAAACCCTTCCGTACTATAATTAGAATCCCCAAAATTTAACCTTCCTCTGTCCCCGCTCCCACATTACCCCACATGATATGATGTCTTTTCAGGCTAACTTTATTTGTCCACGCTCCATCCACATGTTACAGGACACCACTAGTGATGGCTCATAAAGTTGTGTTTGTGTATTGACAGTAACCTCTATTACAAAATTGTCTGAATACTGTATAAGCAATGCCGCCCCTGCTACCTCTTGTGTCACCCCCTCTACCTCATAGATTGTAAGCTCTTGCGAGCAGGGCCCTCAGTCCCATTGTGTGAAATGACGTTCTTTGTTATGTATCTGTCTGTATTTGAACCCTACAAATTGTACAGTGCTGCGGAATATGTTGGCTCTATATAAATAAAATTTATTATTATTATAATTTTACTAAACTTTCTGCCTTCTTTTCCTGTAGACCATATCCTTCACGGTTATGTCCCTTTTATCACATTACCTCCCAGAATATGTGCTTGGACGATCAGGCTTCATCTAATGATGTAATAGTGAGGATAGAGACACCCAGGGCACCAATGTCACAAATGACACAAACATATTACTCTAGGTTCACACCTACATTTGAGTTTCTGTTTGGGGGGATTCTCTGCATTTTTAAGTGGTTTTGAGGACGGAGTATAAGCGCTGGTGTGAACCCAGCTTTACAGAGAGAGACATGATATGGCACCCATGGAACTCCACAGGATGCTACTTTACCTCCATATACCTACAAATACATGAAATGGCATAAAGAGTGTTGGAACATGGCTTAGACTCCTGACCTTAGCTAGTAGAATGTACAATTGAGGCTGTAAATTCCTAAGTAACTATACTGATAGGCATCTATTGTGTAGACCACCTTTATCTGTTGAATAAACAATGGACACTGCTGTTTAATCTGAAGGGTCAATAGTCAACATGCCTTGGAGAGCAAGTAATAAAATGTGTAAGGGAGCATTCACAATACCTTCGGTGTCCGACAGGTAGTGTCCGCTCAAAATCTGTCACGGACATTAGGAGCGGACACTAGCTGTGTCCGTGACACCTGTCATTCATTTCAATGGGCATCGGGTGCGTTCTTTTGCACTCCGAGCCCGTCCTTCCCTGTCCGCAAGTGAAGATGTCCGACTTCTGAAGCGGACAGAAGAACCGTGCACGCCAAGGACTCGATTTTAACTTTAGAATAGCTCTGAACTCAAAGTTGGTGTCTCTGGACTCAAAAAGTTCTCATTGTCTACTCACTGTGAAGGGATTGTGTTACTTGGCTGCTTGGCATTTTGGAGGAGCTCCAGTAATGGACAATGTGTGGACTGTGTCTATGAGTGGTTGTGGTGTTAATTTGCCTACACACCTGTCCTGGGGAGCTAAAAATAAAAACAAAGTTTACATATTATATATATAAGGCCCGATACACAACTGTGCATAGGTTTCCGTTTGGGTTGTCCACTTTCCTGAACGGAAACTTAATCTGCATAAAAAGCAGTTACCTTAGGAAACCTTCGGTCCCCATAGACTATAATGGAGTCTGTGTGGTTTGCGCTCAGTTTCCACACGGAAAATACAGTTTACAGGACTTTTCTCTCCGCATTTTCATGCAGAGGGGAATGGAAAAGCCCAAGCGCAGATGTGAACCGGATCTAAGTTTTAAAAATATTAATATATAAAAAAATGAAATCACTGCCCATTCCTGACATCTGAGGAAAACAAAACAAACAGAAACACATTATGTAGCTCAACATCCAAAAATACCCGAACTACCAACATATAAAAATAGTCTTCTGATGCGGTGAATGCCATAGTGGGGCAAAAAACAGACATTTGGCCCCACAAAAAAAAAGCCTTATACAACTCAGTATATGGAAATAGTAAAAAGTTAGGCTGAGGTTCCACAGGACGTAAACACAGTCACAGCAAAGTGGATGGGATTATAACGAATCCCACCAATGGACAGTCTGATATCGTCATAATCGTAACAACCCGCTGAATACAGGTAACATGTCATTGGTAGGTGGTAAAAATAAAACCCATTAGAAAATGGCACAAATGCATATTGGAAACCTCCATTCTTCATTTTTACAGCTTCCCAGTACTCTGTAGGGAATACTAAATGTACCACTGTGAAGTATAACCTGTCCTGCAAAAAAATAAGCCGTCATACACCTCTGTGAATGGAAGAATAAAAAAAATTGTGGATTCTGGAAAATGGGGAGTAAAAAAGAAAACTCAAAAACTAAAAATGGCTGTGACGGGAAGGTGTTAACGATCCAGTAGGTATTGCTGTGAATTTACTATTACTGGCCCCCAAAACTCAGCAGATGGAATCCAACAGAAAAATGAGGTGCGGCGCTTGGAGCACCATATGGCGGAGCATGGAGTAATAATACATTTTATTTATATAGTGCCAACATATTCCGCAGCACTGTACAATTTGTACAAATACAGACAGAAAGATACATTACAAAGAAAGTCATTTCACACACTGGGACTGAGGGCCCTGCTCGCAAGAGCTTACAATCTATGAGGTAGAGGAGGTGACACAAGAGGTAGCAGGGGTGGCATTGCTTATGCAGAGGTCAGACACTTCTGTAAACATAAAACTTTATGAGCCATCACCAGTCATGTCCTTTAACATGTGGATGGAGCTTGGACAAATAAAGTTAGCCTGAGATGGCATCATATCATGTGGGGAAATGTGGGAGTGGGGATAGAGGAGGGTTAAATTTTGGAGATTCTAATTATAGCATGGAAGGGTTTATGTTAGAAATTGTGATAGGCCTGTCTGAGGGGATGTGTCTTTAGTTTGCGTTTGAAGCTGTAGAAATTGGGAGTTAATCTGATTGTCCGGGGTAGAGCATTCCAGAGAAGTGGTGCAACTCGGGAGAAGTCTTGTATATGAGCGTGGGAGGTTCTGATAATAGAGGGTGTAAGTGTTACGTCATTGAGTGAGCGGAGAGCACGGGTTGGGCGGTAGACAGAGATGAGGGAGGAAATGTATGGAGGTACGGCATTATGGAGAGCCTTGTGGATGAGAGTGATAACTTTATATTTTATTCTATAATGAATAGGCAGCCAATGTAGCGACCAGCACAGACTGGAGGCATTGCTGTAGCGTCTAGCCTGATAGATGAGCCTGGCTGCTGCATTCAGAATAGATTGTAGAGGGGAGAGTTTAGAGAGGGGAAGACCGATTAGTAAGGAGTTACAGTAGTCAAGGCGAGACTGAATCAGAGAGACAATAAGTGTCTTTAGTGTATCTCTGGTAAGGAAAGGATGTATTCTGGAGATGTTTTTGAGGTGGAGGTGACATGAACGTGCGTTTGATTCAATATGAGGGGTGAAGGAAAGGTCTGCGTCAAACATGACCCCGAGGCAGCGGGCCTACTGCCTAGGAGTTATAGTAAGGCCTGAGACTACAATGGATATATCAGGAGTCCATACAACCATACTGTAACTTGGCACATACAGCGCCACGCTCTATCTTATGGGAGATATCCTATACCTTGGTATTTAAGTCACATGTAGACATAAAACCTTCTATGGCCGCCACTTGTAAAGTGATATTCACATTAATGAAAAGTTTCAGTCAGATATAAGATTTGTCAGGACATTGTCCTCCAAGCACTGGGCTCATTGCAATCCTCCATGTTTCTGATACACAGCCTTATCACGTGACACTGTCTCCCTCCTTATTTAGGGGATAGTTCTTATTCCCTTCCCGGATCATACCACTGCAGCTTTGGGGGCCTATAATTGTTTTCGTTCTCTTTGAATTGACCTTTCTTCCTTTATCTCTTACACCCCTATTACAGCAGTGAGCTCGTCCTATGTTACTGAGCAGCGCGGCTCTATTTTCTCGGCCCTTCTCCTCCTCCCCAGGTGGTTGGTCCTGAAAAGTGACATCTGCGGACGTGCCGGAGTGCAGGAGGTAGGGGGCAGTAATGCCGGAGGCTGAGGGGGCGGGGCCCGGGAATGGGACAGGAAGGACGACAGCTGGCAGAGGTGAGAGACGGAGGAAGGGGACGAGCAGCGGCTGACACAGGGTCTGGTGAGTGCTCGGAGGACTGTGCTGCCTGCATGGCTGTGGTAGTAGTACATAGACATCTACTGCAGGCACTTTGCCATGTGTGCTGTGTCCACATTACATGTTGCATGCAGAACAGAGCACCTCACTGTGCAGGAGAGTTCCTGGGACTTGTAGTACTTCTGTAATGCGGTGCAGGCTAGACTTGCAGATGGTCCCTGGTATAATATGTAGGACAGCTCTATTTGCAGCCATGTCTTTGGTGCACTGGGGTACATGACCGCTTTATAAGAATACATTGTCCAGTTTTCTGCACAACACCCATGTAGGGCCATGTTCACATCTGTGCTGGTGTCTCTATTGCAATGTCCTCCTGAAGTCAGTGGGTGTAACGTTCCTGCACGAAGGGCTCTTTCCTCTGCTGCTTTCAGTGTTAAAATAATGCACCCCATTCTAGTCAATAGGGTACGCCGGGACCAGAACAGAGGCAACGCTAGTGTGAATTTTAGCTCAACCTATCATCTTATTACACTAACTGGGGGTTGCGCTTTTCCAGTTGCATGCGGTGCACTAGTTAGCAAAATTTGCAGAAAAGTAGCAATAGACTCCAGAAGTCGTGTCAGTCAGAAGTTGCGCCATCTTGAGGAACTTGACGGGTATTATATAGTAATTATAGGCTGGTTTGGAGTTGCGCCCATGATAGTAAATGAGTCTTATGGGCTGCAGTACATATGTGTGATATAATGTACATATAATATAATGTGTGCTATAATGTACACGTGTCTTGCACTCTACACTCACCAAATTGATTTGGAATATTGTTCCACAGTAATGATAATATTCTTTATATAGCACCAACATATTCCACCATGCGTTAAACATCAGACCTGTATATGAACAGACATACTATTATTATTATTGTTTATTTCTATAGCACCATTAATTCCATGGTGCTTTACATTTGGGGGTTACATACAGTACACAGAATATACAGGCAGATATAGCTAACAATGATCGACTGGCACAGTGGGGTAGAGGGCCCTGCCTGCGAGGGCTTACAATCTATGGTAGTGCATCTTCTAGGGTTTGCCTACATGGGGTGTGCATGCAGCAGATTATTGCCAGCAGCCATTCTGCTGTGTTGTACCAAAGGTGCAAATATAGGTGAAATTTCATCTCATTCATAGCCAGTGAAAACCCCCTGCAGGGTAAACTGACCTGCGCTACAGGTTTTAGGCCTCAGCATCAGTTTATGCTGCAGGATTTCTCTGTGCTTTTCATCCTTTGCAATGTCAAAGGTGAACTCTGTGGCAATTGCCCAATGAATTGAGGAAGTTCTTGTAAGACTAAGGCCCTGCATTGCGGAAACAGCTTTTTTTGTTATAGTTTTTTGAGTGGGTTGAGCAGAAGGTAGACGTATAAGAGCTTCCTATAGATTTCCCATTCCCAACGCAACAAAATCTGCAACAAAAAAAGCTGCGTTTCTGCAACGTGGGGCCTTAGACTTAAGGTGATTTACTGTACTAGGGGGTGTTTTTTATTACCGCATACCGTATATACTGTAAGTTCCAGTGCTGGAGGGTCCTGTATCAGCTGACCTGTGCTGGATCCGCTGTCAGACCTCACCTATCTGATACTGATAATCTATTCTGAGGTTAGGTCTTCAGTATCAAAAAGATTCCCAACCCAGTAAACACCTTTAGGCCAAGGACACAAGTTGATGAGTTTGCAGCGGGTTAGCCTCCATAAAACCCCCTTTGGCTAACCTGATGCAAACTTCAAAAGCATTGTTGTGGATTTTGCGGCGCTAAGTGGGTTTTCAGCATGCAGCATGTCGATTATTGCTGTGTTCAGCTGCAGTTTGCGGTGCAAAGGTTGAAAGTTATCCAACCACATGGTTTTCGCAAGAGATTTCAGCCATGGTTTCCCACACCAAAATCTGCATGCACTGTGCGTTTCCAGGATGCATATACACAGTATCAGACAGTCTATGTCTATTGACATCTGCAATTCCACGATTCTACTGTACTAGCACTAGATTTCGTAGATTTCAGAACTGCAGCGAGTCAGGTCAGACAGGAAACAGGCTGTCGATTAAAGATAAAGGCTTAGGCCTAGACTACAGAGGAGAGCCTGAGCTCTGCCAAAGATTAGGAGCACTTAGAGGGATTATCCACTTTCTAATATTGATGGTCTATGCAGAAGAGGTAAGGATCTTTCTTGGGAATGTAATCTGCTGCCAATGGACTGGCAGCGGTTTTCTCCCCTTTATCAGTTCAGTACATGTGCACCGCTTGGCCAAGGCTGGATTCACACCTGTGTTGGGGACTCCGCTGAAAGTTCCGCCTACAATTGAGAGGACGGGCCCCATTATGGACTATGGGGTCTGCATATAACTAATTTCTAATTGACATCTTACGGGTCTCCAATGGTGACCCGAACACTAGTGTGAACCTATGGTAAAGCACTGTTTATGTGCCAGTAATGGTCAGGGTACATTTGCACACACTTCAGATTTTAGCAGAAATTTCTGCAACTAAAGTATGGCACGTCAGGCATAAAATTACATGAGCCCCTTGGTGTCATTGAAGTTGCCATCTAGTCCTGACCTAGTTGTTATCTTATAAGTGGTTGGATGTGTTTCCTGCTATTGCTTACACATAACAGATTTTCCTGCAGCAGGTCAGTAACCTCCCCCACCCCTTCACCCTCATCCATGAACTGCTTCAGCACATATGAACGATTAATGTGTATATCAATACTCGCTATGGCGTCTGTTGCACTTTGCCACTTCATTAGTTGTCCTTGCCAATATACACAGTCACTGATAAAGTCCAGAGAGTGTTTATTAGTTGTCTGGCTGACTGCTTTGTTTTTATGGTAAGGACATTGCCCCTGGGTGCCCATGCTATGTCAGTAAGTGTGCAAGGTTCACAACTGCTGTGCACTGTATGAAGATGCAAATCCGGGATTTTTGTAGTAAGGCTAATGAAAGATCTAGTACAGATAGTGGGGAAAATCTTTATGGACTTTTGTACATCTCCTGATTTCTGCTGGGAGAGAAGCTGAGCTCTGTGATATATAGGGTTATATGATACAGGGAGAGAAGCTGAGCTCTGTGATATATAGGGTTATATGATAGAGGAGAGAAGCTGAGGTCTGTGATATATAGGGTTATATGATACAGGGAGAGAAGCTGAGCTCTGTGTTATATAGGGTTATGTGATGGAGGAGAGAAGCTGAGCTCTGTGATATATAGGGTTATATGATCGAGGAGAGAAGCTGAGCTCTGTTATATAGGGTTATGTGATAGAGGAGAGAAGCTGAGCTCTGTGATATATAGGGTTATATGATCGAGGAGAGAAGCTGAGGTCTGTGATATATAGGGTTATATGATAGAGGAGAGAAGCTCAGTTCTGTGATATATAGGGTATATATGAGCTCACAATCTACAAAAAAAAAAAAAAAAAAGTGTTGCGGGAAGAACCACAATGCGTTCATGCCGCGGTTCTTCCCACAGCGCTTTAGCGCTGCGTCTCCGCCCAGTGGGGCCTTAGGCTGAGGCCCCACATTGCGAAATGAGGCTTTTTTTGTTGCGGTTTTTTGAGCCAAAGCCAGAAGTGGATTAAGCAAAAGTATAAGAACTTCTTCTTTTTTAAAAAAAAATAAAAATAAATTCTTTAATTATAAACACAAAAATACAAAAGAAAGAACGAATTGCAACAACAATCAGAATGTATCAAAACAGGGAGGGCCCAATACAATAACAAAGGCCCGAGATCTAAACAAATAGCACAAAAAGCGGAGACGTGACCTCTCAAGAACTAACAAGCCGAGAGAGGAGCCAACGCCGCCAAACAACGGTAAGGGAGAAGGGGAGACGAAGGAGAACAAAGGGAACTAGGGAAGAAAATAGAGAGTAGGAGGGAGAGGAAAGTAGGAAGAAACAGAAGGGGTGGGGGAGACCCTGGAAACGGACCACTAACAAGATCCTGGGTCCAGGTCGGACCTTAGCCTACGATATCTTTATATGACTGGGATCCCTGGAACAAAATCCAGGGGGTCCAGGCCTTCAGGAAAACCTCGTGTCTCGAAGAGATGCCGTGAGGTCCTCCATAGATTGGATGTCCTCCACCTTGCAGAGCGAGTGGCGAAGAGAGGGCGGGCTGGGGGATTTCCAGAGAGCCGGGATACAGGCAGCATTAATCATATGCCGTATCGCCGATTTACGGTAGGCTCGAAGGGGATGTCGGAGAGGTGCAGGAGAAAACAGGCTGGCGTGTTAGGAAGGGTAGTCTGAAAGATTTGAGAGGTCAGGCGGTGGACACTGTCCCAAAATTCTCTCAGTGCCGGGCAACTCCAGAACACGTGAAGAAGCGTCCCCTCCTCCGAACCACAGCGCCAGCAGAGCGGGGAGGAAGATGGGAAGAACCTGTGTAACAGAGATGGAACATGATACCATCTAGTAAGGATCTTGTAGTCCGCCTCTTGGTATTTACAAGCCATAGAGCTCTTATGGGCGAGCTCCAAGATCCTAGCACAGTCCGCATCCGAAAAGGACAGGTTGAGATCTATTTCCCACCTGGACAAAAAGGGGAGCCTGTGGTCCGGAGAGGGGGAAACCAGTAGCGTGTAAAACTCAGATAGGGAGTGACGTAGAAGACCAGAGCCAGTACAGGCCTTCTCAAAGCCCATGAGGGGCCTATCAAAGTCATTGGAACCAGGCAGTGAAAAGAGGAAATGGGAGAGCTGTAAACCTCTCCAGGGGTCAAGAGGGGGGAGATCTAGGTCCACGTGTAAGTCCCCAAGAGAGGAAGTATAAGAACTTCTTATATATTTCCCATTTCTTTTGTAGCCATTCTTGGCTTTGTCTCAAAAAACTGCAACAAAATCTGCAACAAAAAAAGCTGTGTTTCTGCAAAGTGGGGCCTTAACCTCAGGGCTGTTGCTCAGTGTGTACCACCATGTAATGAGCGATTCTCTATCACTACAGTGGGAACAGGGATGACCAGTTCTGCCGCTCCTCTATTACTCCAGGTGATCAGTTTTATTGCAGGAAGCCTGCAGTCTAAAACTAGACCTAAATAGACATTGCATAGTGAGCCATGTCTCAATATGCTCTAGAACGTCTTCAAGGACACAAAAGTTGATGGTGCGGAAATGCTGACAAAGTGGATTCATTAGGTCTCAATAAACTGCAGTAGAGACATAAACCTGACTGACGTATAGCGGCACTCTTCTGTATATACTGTATGAAAAAATAGCTTTATGGTTATTTTTATTTATATTTGCAGTCAGACTCCAAATCCCATACTCTGTGTAAAGGGGATGCCCCCTACAAAGCTGGTGTGCTCTGAATTCAGCGCTCTTTTGATTTTGTCAGTACCTGCCCTGGTTCCAGTGATGTCGATTTTGGGAAGTGTGAGTCTCATCGCTGGGCAGGGCGGCACAAGACTGTAGAAGTGTACCATCAGTTCCTCCCTGCCCAGTAATGACGCTGAGCTCTGGTGCTACCCGTAGGAGAAACTAATGGCTCTGATATCTGCGGCACTGGTGCAGATCCATGGAATTAGATTCATTTCACTTTCATCATTGTAGCCGTATATAAAACGCCACTTTAAATTCCACGTTCACATAACCAGATGCACAAATTCAGGGGGTACATATTTCTTCCGTACGGTATTCAGAACAGTTGTATTTTTAAAGACCGAAAAAAACCTATATTTTTAGAGGAGAACTGTCATGTGTGTGACATGTCAAACTAAGGTGCAGAAACCTCTGTAGGATACCTTAGGGCCATATTACGAATCTGTACCAGATGGGACTGCTACAGATCTGTAACCATGAAGTGCGTAAGCGCTTCTATATCTATATATCTGATAGCATATCAGACCATCCTTGTAAATGAGTATGAACATTTGGAGCCATTCTGTAGAAGAACCAGGCTGCTCTTATCAGGGAGATAAAGGCTAGCCATTAGCTAGAACATTACCCCGCAGTCAGGCATCAGATCTCCAACCCGGGAAAGCACAGCAGACATTTGTCATGATATTGTCTACCTTGTATCCCTGATACTAAATACATATATCGTGTATCACTCAATGATAATACTTCCAGAATAACAATGATCTGTCCTTAGGATATACCATAGATATCATATTGGTGGGGGTGTGACACTCAGCACTTGGCTTGTCAACTGTTTGAAGGGGCTGCGGTGCTTGTTTAATTGGTTCCTACACACTGACTCAGTTGTGATGGTTGTGACAGCTTAGTCATATCCAGGTAAATGGGACAAACCCCTAATAGCCAGTATTGGTGCTATGTTGACAGCAGGTAGAGGTACCATGTCAGTGGAGGCATAACTCGATGCAAAATCTGTAATGTGGCCCTGATATACCTTGTCAATTAATACAGTGTTGTATGAGTTAGTGGGACGTTTGCGGTCTGTGCAGGGTCCAAGGCCTGTTGGTGACTGCTATATTTGCACTCCCTATACCTACACCACTGCATGTAAGCACTGACATCCTCCATATCAGACCCATGGGGGTACAACCCCTTCTTCCACAACGATCAGCTGTTGGAGGGGATTGCAGCATTTATGTGAGCACAGTGGCCTCTTTGCTACTATTGGAGCAAAACCTAATTCACTTGCCATGTCATTGTTGATGTCACTTGGCCTGTGAAGCAAAAAGCTTCTGCTACTTTATTCATCTGATCTGTGGGTATACTGGATGTCAGACCCCCACTGATATAATATTAATGACTTACCCTAAGGATAGGCCATCAGTATTTTAATCCCAGGAACCCCCATTGACGTGAACCTTTTACGTAAACACATGCACACTGTGTACGTATTTGTACAAGCAGCGGAGCCAGCATGGCTGCATTCCTCCAGGACAGTTCTCCAGGGCCAAATTTTATTAGGGTTTCATGTGATAAACTTTTATTTGCTCATCCCAGCAGATCCCTTTCAAGCTTTGTTTGTTAATCCTTTTTTACCCTCCTGAGCCCTCCTCCAAAAAACCCTCCCAAAACATTTGTATTTACTTTTTCTTGGCTTAGAAGTCTACCTAACACTTATGTATAAGAAGCCCTCTGACATTTTTCTGTTTTGTGCCCTAGTTGTGTCCTTGTATTCTCATCATGACCCACCAACTACTACCCCGTGCTTTGGTGTCTCCTCGTTGGCTATGGGACTCTATTCGACCTGGCTCATCTCTAACAGGAACACTTCGTATTCTTGATGCTTCGTGGCATCTTCCCAAAACTGGACGAGACCCGTGGCGTGAGTACAAGGAACGCCATATTCCCGGGGCTTACTTCTTTAACATTGATGTTTGCAGTGATCGTACCTCTCCCTATGACCATATGCTGCCCACTGCAGACCAGTTTGCGGAATACGCAGGGCAGCTTGGGGTAACCAACAACAGTCATGTTGTTGTCTATGATGCAAGTGATTTCGGCTCTTTTAGTGCTCCGCGGCTGTGGTGGATGTTTAGAGTATTTGGACATCCCCGAGTCTCAGTGTTGGATGGCGGGCTTAAAGCCTGGCTTAGAGAGGGATTTCAAGTAAATTCTGGAAAGGAGCCCCGGCCGCAGCCAACAGAGTTCCAAGCAAAGCTGGACACATCCCAAGTTATTGGACACGAGGAAATGGAGCAGAATGTAGAAAAGAAGACATTTCAAATGGTTGACGCCAGAGTGGAAGGAAGATTCCGAGGGCTTGAACCTGAACCTAGAGAAGGTGAGTTTTAGTTTGTGTTGAAACTACATCCTTGTGTACATTTGGTTTTATTGAAAAAGTTGCATGTGTGCAAGTCAATTTAAAAAAATCTTAGTGATATTTTTATACAGAAATAACACATACATTAAAGCAGGGATAGGGAACCTTTGGCTCTCCAGCTGCTGTGAAACTACAACTCCCAACATGCTCCATTCACTTCCATGGGAGTTCCAAGAACAGCAGAGCAAGTATGCATGCTGGGAGTTGTAGTTTTGCAACAGCTGGAGAGCCGTACGTTCCCTACCCCTGCATTAAAGGAATCCCTACCCTAATCTAAACACCCCACCCCCACTTTCTAAATAACATAATTTAGCAAAAATGGATAGCTACCCATATCCCTGGGGCAGATATCCTGATTATCCGGTGACGATCCGTTTCCCCATTTCTGGAAACTGATCGTCACTACTACCACCCCTTTATACTTACCACACAGGCTTCTTCTGGCTAGACAGCTCCTCCCTCTGTAATGATTCTGTCTGTGCACTCTGCCGCTGGTAATTCACCTCTATTGCACATCCGCACATGCGCAGTAGAGTTGATTCATCGCTGTAGAGAAGGAACAGTACAAGAGGAGCCATCTCACTGGAAAAAGCGTGGAGGGTGAGTATATAATATGGGTCGGGGTTGGGCTGAGTAGGTAGGGAAAGGTGGGATAGCTAGAGAAACAGGGTGGGGGTGTATGGTAGGGGGGGTAAGGTGAGAGGGGTTAGTGAGGAACTTACATAGCAGGTAGCAAGTAAACAAAAGCAGAGATACAAGCAGTGCCCAGAGACACCCAGACATCACTCAAAAGACTCTAAAAGGTATATGGGTGCATTTATTAACCCATTAGTAGCACTAACAAACATTTCTTTAAAAAAATATTTTTTGCCCAGAAAACCCCTAAAATTTTGACTTTCATAAAGAGCCCATTGTCTGATAGAAAAATCTCTTGGTTTCCATTATTTTATAGGGGTGTTCCCATCTTGTAAAGTGTTGGCATATTGCTTTGATTTGCCATCACTTTAATCAGTGGGGGCCTGTCTTGAGACCACCACCAATTCTTCAAATGGACTTCAGCACTGGGGTAATACTTAATCACGTTTCTCAAGTTTCCCTGCACGTTGTTCTCCCAGTCTCTTTTCTGCGCAGGTAACTACAGATGGCTGTAGTTCTAATGGCCATGGCGTTGCTGTGCAAGATAAAAGTGAAGGGGATGCAACTCTAAAGTGGTGCTATGGCTCCGTTTTTCTGAAGAGGTTGGGCTTACATCTGTTATATCCAATGAGACAGTAAATAGCGGATAGACAGGGACTTCCAGCATTTTTCACAGCTAGCACACTGACCCATTAATTTCCATGGCCCCATACACATGACCGTATATTTTCACGGTCTGTTGTATGGAGCCGTGAGCAAACTCAAGACCGGTCCTATTTCTGTCTGGTTTTGCGGCTGTGCTTAAAGACCCCAATGAATGGGGCTGCGGAATTATAGCCGGTTCAAAGACTGCACACGGATGATATCAGTCACAGCTGGTGATATGTACACAGTCTTAGGGTGCATTCACACTACGTAACGCCAGCGTGTATCACAGCCGTACACGCCGGCGTTACAGCAGGGCTGCCGAACACTTCCCATTCATTTCTATGGAAGCCGGCATACAAGCGCTCCCCATAGAAATGAATGGGCTGCTTCTTTCACTGCGAGCAGTCCCATTGAAGTGAATGGAAAGTGTCGGCGTATATGGCAAGCTCTGCTCATGCCGAGCCGTACACGCCGGCACATCCCATTCACTTCAATGGGAGTGCTCGCAGTGAAAGAAGCAGCCCATTCATTTCTATGGGGAGCGCTCGTATGCCGGCTCCCATAGAAATGAATGGAGCTGCTTTATACGCCGCTTATTCTGAACGTGTTTTACGTTCAGAATAAGCTTCAGTATACGTAGTGTGAATGCCCCCTTAGGGTGAAACCAGCCTAAAAGAATGACAAGATAGACAGGTCATAGGTGTTTCAGATACCTGTTGAATTTGAGGCCAAATGTATAATCTATTCAAGGTAAAACATCTAAGTTACTCAAGTAGGTTACAATTCAGAAATCAGAAACTGAAATATTTGAGCATGTGCTTCATCTATTCTAAATAATGATGGATTCCACATAAATCGTCAATCTTCATCATTGTATTACCCACTTCTTTTTATGTTTCCATTGTTTAGGAATTGAACCCGGACATATCCCTGGATCAATCAATCTCCCTTTCCCTAGTCTACTCACAAATGAGGGCAAAGAGAAATCTCCCGAAGAGCTCCGAAAGCTGTTTGAAGAGAAGGGCATTGATCTCTCACGTCCCATAGTAGCCTCATGTGGTTCTGGAGTCACAGCCTGCCACATTGCTCTGGCCTCGTTTCTTTGTGGGAAAGAAGACACTGCCATATACGATGGATCCTGGGTTGAGTGGTACATGAGAGCAAAACCAGAAGATGTGGTTTCAGAAGGGAGAGGAAAGACTCTATAAGTGGCCAGAACCATCTACTTTTTATGATGCCTATGACTTTTTTTTTTTTTTTTTTCCCGCTTCTTTACACTCAGATCTTGCCATGTCTAGGTCACATATCTATGTCCGTGCCTTAATTCTCTTACTTGCTAAGATTTACATATCCATTAATGGTGGTTGACATCTACAGTGCCCACTTAAAGGTCACACAACATTTTATAGTGACTATAGACACAAACATAATCTCATGTACATCTAACGTCCAAGACTGAAGACCACAGAATGAAACGGGGTCTTGGATAAATCTGAACTTGTATTGTATGACTGTATAATATGATATAGAGTCATTTGTCTAAATTCCTGCAGGCATACTGTTTGGTATGTGAGCGAAATTTGACGGTTTTCAGAGAAGCACATACAGAGGCACATCTGGTGATGGGTGTTTACTAAATTTTGGTAGAACAATCAGAATTGTGTATTAATTGCAACTTTTTGCTAAAGTTATTTTAGTACTTGTGACAAAGTTTGGGGGAATGATGTGACTAAAACTTGAATAATGGATATTGGTATGTCACGTATACTGCATGTACTGAATATACCAATACAGAGTATACACAGTGGTGTAGTGAAGGTTCCATCAATTACTATGTATACATTTTGTAAATATTTTATAAAATGTTAGCTTTCATGCATTCAGATATCAGATCTCTATTGCTCATATGTGTTCCTGGTCAGGGCCTTTTTATGTTTCTTTCATTTAAATGGTAAAAACATTAAAATGATTGTCTACTTTTCATCCTCTTCTTTTTAAAGGCTATTTTAGGACATGTGTATCCAGTAAAAGTACATGTTGGGGCAGATTCATTAAACCTGTCTAACATTTATTGAAACCAATAGGGGAAAAAAGCAGCCCATTCATTTCAATGGGGAGCACACGTATGCCGGCTCCCATTTAAATGAATGGGATCTGCTTTGTACGTGCTGATTCTGAACATGTTTTAACGTTCAGAATCAGTCAGCGTATACTCAGTGTGAATGCACCCTTAGACAGCAAAAATTCAGGTTGCGCAGTATAAAGATGTGGTTGATGCTGGATGATAAACTTGTTGCATCTCTAAACACTTTTCTATCTTTACACCTTGCATTGGTTGTCTTAGTTTACGGCAAAATTATGGTGCAATTTCAGGCTGCCTGGGTTGTAAAGTAATTTATGGCATGTCCTCAATGACATTGTATGACCTTAACAGAAGCTGAGCTGCAGTACCGGTACCCGGCCACTATACAGGGTACGGAGCCAACAGCTTCTGTTTCTGTGCTGTGAATAGTATGGGCTTTGGAAGACGTCCCATTCAGCTGATATGTGCATGGGGCCACCTGTTGGGCCCTTCAAAAATAAAATATATTCTTAAGGATAGTTCCTATATTAAAAAAAATATATATATATACAGAAACCCTTTAAGGCATGCCCCTCTCCTACTGAGCCACCCTCCTTTAAGCAATGCTCCATGTTCAATAAGTGGCTGGCTAAAAGTATTGAAAAGTGTCATTTATGGTCCATTTAGCTTTATGGTGGTGCAGAAATAAAAATGGAAGGTACATGAAGGTACAGTACACAGTGCTAGATGTGTTATTCACACTGTATTAAAGAATTTTAATGTGCTAATATATTTGGGGAGGGGGATATTATTGACCAAAATGTACAATGTGGTCCTGTGCTAAAGCTCAATTAATACGGGTACCATTTCGTATAATAATTATGATCTTATGTAGCCTATGTGTAATGTGAATCAGAACATACAAACTAACTAAAGGGGTTGGTCACTTTAATATTACCATATATACTCGAGTATAAGCCAAATTTTTCAGCCCAGTTTTTGTACTGAAAAAGGCTCCCCCCCTTGGCTTATACTCGAGTCTTTTTTTTTTTTTTTAGGAGGGGGGGGTCTATGACCAGCCACAATATTAATGTATAGAATCTCCCATAAAATAGTGCAAAAAAAAAAATAAAAGTTCTAAATCCCTCCTTTCCCTAGAATACATACAAAAGTAGAAAATGACTGTGAAACACAAACACATTAGGTATCCCTCTGTCTGATAGTGCCCGGTCTACTGAATATAGAGTATCTGCAGTGCTCCTGTTCCATCTGGAAGGGGTTAATAGGAGCACTGCAGATACCCTATACTCAGCCAGACTGAATTCCAAGTGGGGGAAGAAAAAACCCAGTCCTCAAGCTCAGGGAAGGGGCAGACAGACAACCAAAACACCCCCTCCCCTTCCCCAGCAACTACTGCACCCAAAAACTCCAACCATTTTAATTTTTGAAATTTTCCAGTAGCTGCTGCATTTCCCTCCTAGGCTTATACTCTAGTCAATAAGTTATACCCAGTTTTTTGTGGTAAAATTAGGGGCCTCTGCTTATATTCGGGTCGGTTTATACTCGAGTATATACAGTACTTTCTAAATGTACTAGAACCATCACCATAAGCCACATGCTAATATACACTCACCGGCCACTTTATTAGGTACACCATGCTAGTAACGGGTTGGACCCCCTTTTGCCTTCAGAACTGCCTCAATTCTTCGTGGTATAGATTCAACAAGGTGCTGGAAGCATTCCTCAGAGATTTTGGTCCATATTGACATGATGGCATCACACAGTTGCCGCAGATTTGTCGGCTGCACATCCATGATGCGAATCTCCCGTTCCACCACATCCCAAAGATGCTCTATTGGATTGAGATCTGGTGACTGTGGAGGCCATTGGAGTACAGTGAACTCATTGTCATGTTCAAGAAACCAGTCTGAGATGATTCCAGCTTTATGACATGGCGCATTATCCTGCTGAAAGTAGCCATCAGATGTTGGGTACATTGTGGTCATAAAGGGATGGGCATGGTCAGCAACAATACTCAGGTAGGCTTTGGCGTTGCAACGATGCTCAATTGGTACCAAGGGGCTCAAAGAGTGCCAAGAAAATATTCCCCACACCATGACACCACCACCACCAGCCTGAACCGTTGATACAAGGCAGGATGGATCCATGCTTTCATGTTGTTGACGCCAAATTCTGACCCTACCATCCGAATGTTGCAGCAGAAATCGAGACTCATCAGACCAGGCAACGTTTTTCCAATCTTCAATTGTCCAATTTCGATGAGCTTTGTGCAAATTGTAGCCTCAGTTTCCTGTTCTTAGCTGAAAGGAGTGGCACCCGGTGTGGTCTTCTGCTGCTGTAGCCCATCTGCCTCAAAGTTCGACGTACTGTGCATTCAGAGATGCTCTTCTGGCTACCTTGGTTGTAATGGGTGGCTATTTGAGTCACTGTTGCCTTTCTATCAGCTCGAACCAGTCTGGCCATTCTCCTCTGACCTCTGGCATCAACAACGCATTTCCGCCCACAGAACTGCCGCTCACTGGATGTTTTTACTTTTTCGGACCATTCTCTGTAAACCCTAGAGATGGTTGTGCGTGAAAATCCCAGTAGATCAGCAGTTTCTGAAATACTCAGACCAGCCCTTCTGGCACCAACAACCATGCCACGTTCAAAGGCACTCAAATCACCTTTCTTCCCCATACTGATGCTCGGTTTGAACTGCAGAAGATTGTCTTGACCATGTCTACATGCCTAAATGCACTGAGTTGCTGCCATGTGATTGGCTGATTAGAAATTAAGTGTTAACGAGCAGTTGGACAGGTGTACCTAATAAAGTGGCCGGTGAGTGTATAGTTGATGGGGGAAAGTCTGCTGTGCAGCGCCATCTCTTGTTTGGACTGCACACTGCTCTGAAAAATAGGTTGGGTCGTGCACCTGGATAAGCTTATCTTATTTATTGAAGGCTGCTAATAGGTGGGATTATATAGCCCTCCTCAGCCACATTTAGGGTCAATTCACACGGAATAAACGCGCACTCATTTTGGCAAAATACACGCGTAAAAATAAGACTCCCATTGACTTCAATGACATTTTTTTACACGTCACAATACACTCCGTGTGTATGGACCCTTAAAAGGGCTGGTGCTTTAGTGTCCCTCATATCCATAGAGTTTGCTTTGCTTCTTCAGATTGTTTAATAAAAACGTCTTACTTTACATACAGTCGATGTCCAGTGCATGTGCTGTGGACCTGAGGTTTAGCACTTGGACTTCAGAAAGGAAATGTATGTGCGCCGGAAGCATAAGAAACTATCTCGATGGGATGAGCTCATTGGATTTATCACTAAGTGAGGGTATTCGGGTGCCCAGGGGTGGACAAGTCTGCTAAAGACACTCAGTGAGACAACCCCTATAAAGACTGGAGCATACAGGAGAGGAAAAAGTACTAAACAAGGGGGTGGTGCTGATCAATGGGACATTGGATGTGAACGTGTAACACCTACCGCTTATTTTTAAGGCCTTATGCACACAACCAAGTGGGGGCTGATTTTTTTTTTTTTTTAAATATATATTCTGAATGCCTTTCATGATGCATTTATTTCTATGGGGCCTGCAATCTGTTCTGATAATATGGAGCAGGTTAGGACCCGCTGTGTAAGCAACATGACGGAGCATCAGACGCCTCCTTGGAAGAGCCACAGCCTTCACACTCAGACCTAAGGAGGTGCCTCACTTTGCTGTTTCCTGCACATATGAAAAAGTAATGGTTAATGGCCAACCACTAGTCTACAAGCTGAGGAAAAACTGGGTAATATAAGAGCTATAGTCCTGCTAGGTGTAATAATACTAAATTGGCTACTCACATAAAGCTGTATAACCCAGATTCTGTGTATGCACAAATATAAAGCCCGTTTGTGCGTAAAGAGTGGGGAAAACAGTGTTGAATGAAAGTATCTGGTTCCGAGTTATCACTTTATGAAATCTGATGCACTTGTTTTAAAGATATTGTACATTTAAGGTATGCCTATAACTTAATCTTGTTCAGGGTGGTGCACAGGTGAAATCTTGGAGACAGGTGTGGGAGGTTCAGATTATGGAGAATGTTAATATTAGATTTTGGCAGAACCTAGAACACCAACCAGTAGTCAGAGAGGAGTGAAGACTTGGAGGTGCAGCATTGTGGAGAGCATTATAGGTAAAGTGAATGGGTAACCAGTTCTCGGACTGGCATAGGGGAAAGACATCACTACAGCAGAAAGATGAACCTGATTACTGCATTCAGGATGGTCCACAGATGGGACAGATAAAGATCAATTACCAATGACCTACAGTGGCCAAGACAAGAAAGAATCTGAGCAGCAATGGTTTTATCTATGTCTAGAGAAAGAAAAGGGATTCTAGAGATGATCTCAGGGAAATAAGTAGATCGAAAGTAATTCATTTGGAATATTCTATAGGTAGTGTGCCCCACTGGGTACAAGGACTGCAGTATACAGTATGATGACCATCTCTGTACCGCACTGCACAATATGTTGGTGCTGTATAAAGGAATAGAATGACTCCTCATGGACTAAATTAGCAGGCGTCCCCTCACTTCCAAATGTAGCTCAACACCTTTTGTTCAGTGTTCAGCAGTCACCCATTTCCATGAACGTATTTTTAGGATTGTAGGGTTTCATTACTGTGAAGCCATCTGCAGCAGATATTGGCTTCTGCCTGGTGAGACCTTGCTATAAAGAGCTGTTTATCTACGCTTTATTGCCTTCATTGCTGGCTGCTTGCCTGATTTTAGCCCTGATCGATTACTGCGGAGCCTTGATCTACTTTGCTTAATAGGCTATTAGAATCTAAAGTAATCTGAAATCATCCTCTTACTGTCTAATATGAGGCTCCAGTTCCTTCCTTGTTGTTGCCCAAGCTTTACATGGCAGCTCTGCTGTTATCAGACTGGTTTATAAGCACAAACTTTCTATCAACCATATCGGTCATTGTACCAGTAAAAAAAAAAAAAAAAATGAAAGAAAACTGCATACGAAGGACCCAAAGGCCACTAAAATAATGTATAACACAGATCTGACCTCTTGGACCCCAGCCGTCATGAGATTGGGGTTCCATGTGAGGCGTGCTCGCTACCACTCCATTCACACTGTTAGGGCGGGTTCACATGGAGTATTGTGGCTCATCATTTGGTACGTACACGCCGTGGGATCTTTTGCGGGCCGTATACGCTCCCATTGTTTTCAATGGGAGCCGGTACCGTACACACGGCGCTATTTTGCGGCCGTGCTATCAATTTTTTTTTTTTTTTTTTAAATCTTGATAACGTGGAAACATGATTTAAAAAATGACATTTTCTAATAACTCATTCCCTTTAAGGCATGTAGCAATGTCAAAAGAGAATTGCCCTAAAAGTATTGAACAAATCCCCCACCCTCCTCCCACCTGTCCAGTACATGACCCTGACGGGGCCTTTCACATATTGCTGTGCCAAGTCAACTTCTGAAATTGTTTACTCCATTACCATACCTGAAAAACAGCCACATTCTGCCAAAGGTAAGGTAAAGGTTAATAACATTTTGTGGGCTTGGTTCCTGCATTTTGGAGCTATTTGACTTCATAGAAAAAAAAAAAAAAAGTATAACCTTCAATATTGATTACTTATGCAATCTTGTGAGATATAAACCGGCTATTTTCTACTGTAAGCAGAAATGAGATTTTGCATGAAAAGATTAAAATTACCTTGACAAGCCATAATGTGCATGAGCTTTTATTTTAATATTTATGTCTCCTCCATTGCCCAAGGTCATTACTGGATGTGCATTATAACAGAATAATCCACTCTTTTTAGGATGCTTTAGTAGCTGTATTATTTTCCAGATATTCTTTATTAGAATGGGTGCAGAGATAATTCGATTCCAATTCCTTGGGGGTTTGGAAATCCTTCACCACGGTCGTATGTAAGTGTCTGGCAATGATGTATCTACCCCAGGACAAAAAGACTGGCTAGTCAAAATGTACGTACCTGATTTTTATCTCCCCCCCCCCCCTCCCTCCCCAAACATCTTACGACTGAGAGCCTGGAGCCCTCATACACATACTCGTAGAAGACTAGATTTAATTTGTATCAAAAAATTGGTACATGGCAATAAATTTGGAGCAAATTGAATAGCTAAAGCCACATCCATCTTCAAGCCGATAAAATAAGCACTGAGCATCAATTTTAGTATGCCAAAAATCATACAATGAAACTCAAAATGATTGTCTTGCTAGTTGGACTCCTAGTGATAAACTCCATTACCCTGCAGCGCCATCACAGGAAAAAGAGAGCATGACACGGGTCTGGGACTGCCTGTGTAATAAACAAATGCGTGGGTTATTTAGAGAACGTTCTGGTTGTCTCACCGCCTAATCGTAGCAGCCTATCACTGGCCATTATGGTGGTGGACGATAGAGCGCTACTATGGCCTATGTTTAGCTGGTGCAGTTGGTTACAAGTCGAGTGACGGTGAAAAACAATAGGCCACTGGTGCAGGAGCAAGGGAGCATGTTGCCTTGCAGCACTGAGGTCAAATCTGACCAAGAGCAACATCTGCATGGAATATTCTGTAGTGGTGGTGACTGGGAACTGCAGCCCGCTTCCATTCACTTCCATTCATTTCTGACCATATACTTGGTATACTGCTTCAGCTCATCGGTTCGGTGTTCGAGTGTCAGATTTTCCATCAAGTCATCAGTATCAAATATCTTCAGATCATGGACAACCCCTTAGGAGTTAGGACATAAAGGGTAAGTACACACTGGGTTTTTTGGTAAGGATTTTGAGGCCATATCCGGTCAGTTCTTTTTTTTTTCCGGGGGCCGTTTGTTCCGGCTCCCGGAAAAAGAAGCAAGATGCTCATTCTTTCAGGCGGATTCGCCTTGCAACATATGTCTGAAGACACTCCCTCCTGACTAAACCCATTCATTTGGGCCTAATCCGAAGCGGAGTGTGCGACTGGATGCCAATGCAATGCACCAGCATTCAGTCGCGACTACCCATTTTTTGGTCCGGAACCTGAGGCAGTCTCTGCCTCAGGTTCTGGACTAAAAAACCCTGTGTGGACCCGGCCAAAGAGGAGATAATCTTGCCTTCACTGTTTATCATTCTACCACATCTCAGCAATCTTACTGTGCTGGAATAGCCTTTCTAAGGGCTATGCAAGGATGTGATTAGTTAAAAATGACTTTTCCCAATGATAGAACCCCTTTAAAGGGGCTCTATCCGCAAAATTATGCTGTATGAGCCTCACATATGCGTGGATAGCCTTTTGATAGTCTATTCAGGCACCGCTAATGTTATTTTAAACCCCCCCCCCATTTTAAAATGAAACCATAAAAACATATATGCAAATTATACTTATTGTGCACAGTGGGCGGTCATGCACGGTCCGACTTCATCTTCTGGCACGCCTTCCTCTTCTTTTGGTGATGCGCTCCAGTCCTGGCTCTTCCCCGGCTTCATCGTCCTTTTCTTCCAGCAGGATTGGTTCAAATCCAGCGCGTGCGCAGTATTGCTCGCCTCAAGGATGCGAGCATACTGCCATTGAGAAAAATGGTGCCCGAGCGGAGCTATTCATGCATATGTGGAGCTCATTCAGCATAATTTTGCTGATGGAGCCCCTTTAAATGATCTGCTGCTAACCTCTTGTTACCAGAGACCACAGGACATCTTCAATGCCTTTAAGAGTCCATGCCTTGACCTATAATCCTATATACAACAATATGCAGTAACTGCGAATCCATTCCAGAAAATTGCCAGTGTTCCAGTACTATTTTCAGATTGGATTCTTTAAATTATTCACCTCAATCCTGTAACGTCAGTCTTTGGCCTCCCGGTGTTTATTTTACAATATGACAATGAGTACTTTCGGAAAAACCGTAGTTTCTATTGATGTTAAAAAAAAGAAAATTAGAAAACTAGTACAGAGAAGCAGTGGAGCGCTTGTTTTCCCTCCCCGCTTGTTCATTTTCTATTGCGCTGGAAAATAAAGCAGCTGTACACGGCGCCAAATGTTATCTGTAACATTGCTGATTATAATTATTGTGGATTGTCTGCATCCTGCTGAGAACTGGCGCTGTAACCTGCCCTTGATTCTCTAAGTACGTTTTTCTGCAATTTTAAGGAAAAATAGCTGATTATGTGCAACAATATTTGTTAGTACTATGGCTACTTTGGCTAAAAAGCTTGAGTTTATAGGATGACCTCTATCTTTAAAAAGAATGTAGGTCTTACAAAGTAGCCCTGGAACATTGGCGGTTCTGCCAGAATTCAAAGGCATGGTTCCTCTGGTCTCAGCAACACTAAGGTCTAACATCTCAGTGTAAGCATCAATTTATTTATTTATTTTATGCCATACACATTGAGTGGACATTTTCTCTAAAATGTTTCAGCTATTTACCTATTTCCTTGAAAATATGGCCAAACAAGTTGTTCTAATGAAGACAACAGTCCCGAAGAAAGTCAAGGAAGTCTTTATTGAATAACTGTGTCTGATATTGCAACAAAACAGGGCAGATTTGCTGAGCTTAATTCATCCAAATTTAGAATTTCTTTTCTTTGTACCATAATGTGTTTCAACCCCCCTCTTTTTTTTATTTTATTTTTTACAATACATTACGGGAATCTTTATGTCTATACCAAGAGACTATGAAGCTAGGGTGCATGTTACAAATCCAAGAAACAGATGATGCTAAACAATGGAGTTGAAGATGACATTTTTTAAGCATGGATGTGCCCCAATGCATAAAACAAGGCTGGTTTAGTGAGTTTGGGTTGGAAGAACATTAGAGATGAGTGAGTACTGTTCGGATCAGCCGATCCAAACAGCACGCTCGCATAGAAATGAATGGACGTAGCCGGCACGCGGGGGGTTAAGCGGCCGGCCGCTGTCAAAGCGGAAGTACCAGGTGCATCCATTCATTTCTATGGAGCGTGCTGTTCGGATCGGCTGATCCGAACAGTACTCGCTCATCTCTAAAGAACATGACTAGCTATCACAGACCCGTAACCTCAACCCCATCCAACATCCAAGAGCCAGTCCCTTTTGTTCAACATCCGTGCCTGACCTCACAAATGCTCTTGTACATGAATGGGCAAAAATGACACACTCTAAGATCTTGTAGAAATCCTTCCCAGAAGAGTTATAGGTTCTGGGGACATTATCACTCCTTAAGGAGAGATCATCTTCACAGAAGTATGGACACTTACAAAAGCCTTTTTCGCTCCACTGAAGAATTATGGGAAAAATATGCAAATCTGTTTACCAAGATGTAAATAGGAAAACAGTACCTCTGCTTAGTGCCCTCTAGGGGCAGCCCCCTTTATAATAGTTATAGTCACAGATAGAGATGAGCGAATACCGTTCGATTGAGTAGGTATTCGATCGAATATTACGGTATTTGACATATTCGATTCCGATCGAATACCACGCGGTAAACGCAGTAAAAATTCGTATCCCCTCCCACCTTCCCTGGCGCTTTTTTTCACCAATAACTGTGCAGGGAAGGTGAGACAGGAAGCAGGAAACGTAGTCAAAAACAGGAAAAAGTCATTGGCCGGCTAAATCAGGTGACCTCGGATTTATAAGGATAGTGTCAGCCATATTCGTGTCAGATGCGGTTTGGTGAGATAGGGAGAGACATCGTTGTGAGGGTCAGATAGCGATTAGCTTCTGCTAGGCAGGAAAACTGAAAATCAACAGCTCTTTTCAGAGCTACACTGCAGGAAGAGTATATACACCTCCAGTATATACACTCAACCTGCCAACATTTCACAAAAGCCCTTTTTAGGGCTCAAATTCACTTATATACACTATATACCTGTCCCATAGGGGGTGAGAAGAAACCTGTATACTGTCATCTGGTATATAGGGTAGTGGATATACGCTCAATATATCTACCCTCCAAGTGTATACTTTAAAAAAAGAAAACACTTGTACACAAAGGGCCAAAAACTCTGCTGCTACAAGGCTCAACTCACCTCAAGGGCCTCAATCTCTGCTGGTAGCTCAGCTTAAGGGCCTCTAACTTAATTTGGAAGGGCTCACCTCAAAGGCCAGAAAAGTAATTTTTGGAGGTCTCACCACATCACACACACATAAACAATGACAGTTAAGGGTGGGGGCTGTTGGATTTCCCATTGCCTATGTCATCTGTGTTTGTCATGGGCAACGTGATTTAACGGGGTGCTTGCTAATGTTTCTTTAGCTTAAAATGTGTGTTTCTGTCCATACTATTGTAGAGGAAAGAAGGTTTCCAAGTATTTTTCCACTTTCCATATTGAGTTTGGAGTGTCTAGTTGATAGGCTGTGATAGTGGGGTAATACTGGGACTTGGGCTTGTTAGATGCCCCCAGACATGCTTCCCCTGCTGTCCCAGTTGCATTCCAGGGTGTTGTCATCATTTGCTGGGGTGTCATTGTGGACTTGGTGACTCTCCTTAGTTGAATTGTGGCTTCCCCTGAAATGAGCATTTTTTCCCCATAGACTATAATGGGATTCAATATTCAGTCAAATAGTCAAATATTGAGGGTCTACTCAAAACGGATATCGAATATTTCACTACTTGCTCATCTAGTCACAGACTGTAAGCTCTGGCGAGCAGGGCCCTCAATCCTATTGCTTGTTAATTTCTTTGTCACATGTAAATGTCAAATACTATCTGTTCATGTGTCCTCTGATTTGTAAAGTGCTATAGAATATGTTGGTGCTATATAAAGTTATTACTATTATAGTGGAAACCATCTTATCTGCAAAGGGAGGACCAACTCTGATATTAATGCCTAAGAATTTAGAATAGGATGTCTTATAACATTTCCTATCGGCATAATGTGTAGTTGTTCTAGTACTTTTGCCCATTAAGGGTAAATTCCATTGGCGGAAAATGAGGAGGAATTTTAAGCGGACATCCATGTCAAATTGCGCTTCATTTTCCAGTTTCCAGTGAATGAATGTTGAAACAAAGCATTGATGTTCTGCTGCAGCTTTTTTCTACTGAGGAGGACAGACTGAATGGGCCTAATAAGCGGGATGGCTCGAGCTGCGTGGGCTCCGTGGCAAGATTGAGCGGGGCACTTTTTTTTTTCTTCAGCGTCTTGCTCCTCCTTCATTGAATGGAAGTAGAGGCAGAATCAGGGCGGAAACTACCGTTCATTTTTGAAGTGGAATCTGCCTTACAATCAGCAGCAGATTCCACTGTGTGGGGCCTAAGTGTATTCAGGCATCTTCACATATGCTCTAATAATTTAGAGCACAAATATAATTTAACCCCTTAACGACCGGCCCATAGGGAATCTACGTCGGCACTTGCAGGTCCTTCCTGACTGCCCTATAGGAAAACTACGTCGGGCAGTCAGGGAAGGATTCCCTGTAAGTGCCGACATAATTGGATGGGATTTTAGCTGTATCTAACAGCTAAGACCCCATTCCATAACCCCCCATCGGAGGGGTCTCCGATCGGGGTTTTTTTAACCCCTTCAGTTCCGTGATCAAACATGATCACGGAACTGAAGCGGTTCCGTGACGGTGCCGGCTGAATCGGCACCCCCCGCGGCGAGATCGAGGGGTGCCGATGTCTCTAACATGGAGCCTGGGGTCTGGCCAGTGACCCCAAGCTCCAAGAGACCCCCAATACCTGGTTGATCCTGCCCGGGGAAGAGGAAGTCAGACGCAGGCAGCCCCTGCGTCTGACTTCCTCCAGACGCTGCAAGACACTGACAGCTGTGTCCTGCAGCGTCTAATAGAGAATTAGTGATGCTTTTATCAAAGCATCACTAATCCAAGTGTCCTAAAGGGACACATGAAAAAGTAAGAGAAAAAAAGTGAAAAATAAATAAATAAAAGTGATAAAAATTAATAAACTTATAAAGCCCCAAAATTCCCTTTTTTCTATAGAAAATGAATTATATTAAAAAAAACCTAAAAGTTAATAAAAACAATACATATTTGGTATCGTCGCGTCCGTAACAATCTGAACAATAAAACTGCAACAATATTTAATGTATACGGTGAACGTCGGAAAAAAAAAACGGAAAAAACCCGCCGGAAGTAGTGATTTTTCGCCATCTCACCTTACAAAATATGCTATAAAAAGTGATCAAAAAGTCATAATCACCGCACAATAGTACCAATAAAAAGCGCACATTGTCCCGCAAAAAATAAGCCCTCAACCAACACTGTCAACCAAAAAATAAAAATGTTACGCCTCTCAGAAGATGGTGATACAAAAAACATTGATTTATGTCCATAAATGTGTTTTTATTCTACAGAATTAGTTACGCATTAAAAAATAACATAAATGAGGTATCGCCGTAACCGTACCGACCCGCAGAATAAAGGACACATGTTACTTATACTGTACGCTGCATGGCGAAAAATTTAAAAGGTAGAATGCAATGCCAGAATTGATTTTTCTTTAGAAAATCCAGCAAAAAAGAGTTAATAAAATGTATTCAATAAGTTGTAGGCACCCAAACATGGTGTCATTACAAAATGCATCTCATCCCGCAAACAACAAGCCCTTATATGGCCACGTCACCAGAAAAATAAAGAAAATATAGCGTCTAGTAATGTGAAGACAAACAACCCCAAAATCGCCAAATCATTAGAACACAACTGGCTGCGGCAGGGAGGGAATATATAATCTGTGCGAGCGAATATCAGGGGACACCCCAGATTTAAAGCTTATGAGCGAAAAGACACCAGAAGTGACCCCCAGAGTGACTCCCCCAATCATAGGAGCTACTGGGACATAGTAGGGAATTTGGTGTCTGCAATGTTCTTCGCACAGCTTATATATTCCCTCTTCGCCAACCGCTGTGCAGTCACGTCCGGATACTAATACTCACTACACCCCCTGATAAATTCTTTGAGGGGTGCAGTTTTCAAAATGGGGTCACTCCTTTGGGGAATCCAATTTTCTGGTACCTTACAGGCTCTACAAACATGACATGGCAGCCAGATACCAAACATTTGAATCTGTACTCCAAAAGCCTCATCGCGCTCCTTCCATTCTGCGCCCTGCTGTGCGCCCAAACTGCAGATTATGCCCCATGTATGACACATGTATGACACTGGTGTACCCGGGATAACGTACGTAATGTCATATGTGGGTATAAACTGATATTAGGGCACAGCCGGACACAGAAGGGAAGAAGGGTTATTGGGTTTTTGGAGCACAGACGGTTTGGTTTTTGGATGCCATGACACTTTTGCAGAGCTGAAGCGCCAGTAAAGTGGAATCCCCTGATATGAGACCTTATTTTGGAAACTACACCCCTGAAGGATTTATCCAGGGGTACAGACAGCATTTTTAACCCCCAAATGTTGCTATAACTTATTATCCATAAATTAATACGCAGATGATTGTGAAAGGTGAAAATGACCATTTTTCCAGGAATCTGTCATTTCAGTGCATAATATATTGTGCCCACCTTGTATCAGAGATGAACGCTCTGAAAGCTGTTGTGCCCGGGATACCCGCTTACCAGTGTTTGGAGTGAGTATCTCTGCTGACACAAGTCGGGCACAACATATCAGATACTGAAATGGCGAATCTCTGGAAAACTTCATTTTTAACTTCTCATTATCAGCCGCAATTTCATTTCTGGAAACCAAATAAATGCAACACTCAAGGGTTAAAAATGCTCGCTACACCACTTGATAAATCCCATCTGTGGGCTAGTGTCTAAAATGGCGTGACATGTCTGCGGATTCCACTTTATTGGCAATTCAGGGGCTTTGCAAAAGTGACGTCCAAAAACCAAACTGTGCTCCAAAAACCAAAATAGCGCTCCTTCCCTTCTGTGCCCCTGTGTCCAAACAGCCTTTCTATCCACATATGGCATTAAGCCCGTTATCCGGGGTACACCAGTGTCATACATGTGGGAATACACCGCCATTTGGGTACACAGCAGGGCGCAGATGTGAAGGAGCGCTATGTGCTTTTGGAGTGCAGATTTAGATTGTTGGTGTTTGGACACCATGTCATATTTGCCGAGACCCTAAAATTTCCCCTACAAAATGGGGTCACTTCTTGGCGAATTCCAGTTTACTGGCACCTCCAGGGCTCTGCAAAAACATGGCGCCCCAAAAGTCCCTCTAACTCTGTACCCCAATAGCTAAAAAGCGCAGTGCTCCTTCCCTTCTGCGCCCTGCTGTGTGCCCAAGCAGCAGTTTACACCCACGTATATAATTTTCTGCCCCTCGGGATGGCCCCTTAATAGTTTTAGGAGTGTAGGTCTCTGACAACACAAAGTGGGTGCAACGTATTGGGCACCGAGATGGCAGATTTCTTTAAAAATTTCAATTTTCATTTTGTACATTAATTTTTGGGAAGCATTTTTAGGCTCAAAATGATAATACCCCTTGATACATTCCTTGATGGGCGTAGTTTTTAAAATGGGGTCACATCTGAGGACTTTCCATTGTATTGGTACTTTAGGGGTTCAGCTAATGCGACATGGCACCTGAAAACTATTCCAGCAACATCTGCCCTCCAAAAGCCAAATAGCGCTCTTCCCATTCTAAGCCCCACCATGTCCCCATACAGCAGATTATGGCCACATTTGGGGTATTGCCGTGTTCAGGAGAAATTGTGTAACAAACTGTGGGGGCTTTTTCTCTTTTAACCCCTTGTGAAAATGAAAACTTTGGGGATAAAGGGACATTTTAGTAATTTTTAACCTACACATCCCAAGGTTAGTAAAATCTGTGAAATGGCTATAGGGTCAAAATGCTCACTATACCCCTCAATGAATACCTCAAGGGGTCTAGTTTATAAAATGGGGTCATTTATGGGGGGTTTCAAGTGTTTTGGTATCTCAAATCTTGTTTGAATGTGCAATGGGCCTGAAATATCTGCAAGCAAAATTTGTGTCTTGAAATCCAGTTGGTGCTCCCATCTTTTTGGGCCCTACCGTGCATCCGTACATAGGATTAAGGCCACAAAGTGTACATTTTTGAACACGGGAGAAATGGGGCCATCTATTTTGGGGTGTTTTTCTTTATTTTCATGCCTTGTGTGCAAAAAAACTGCCTTTAAAATGACTCTTTTGTGTAAAAAAATATGAGAATTTTTTGTTTGACGCAAATTCTTTTAAAACCTATGGGGTCAAAATACTCACTATACCCCTCAATGAATACCTCAAGGGGTCTAGTTTATAAAATGGGGTCATTTATGGGGGTTTTCAATTATTTTGGTAACTCAAATCTTGTTTAAATGAGCAATGGGCCTGAAACATTTAGAAGCAAAAATTGTGTCTTGAAATCCAGTTGGTGCTCCCTTCTTTTTGGGCCCTACCGTGCATCAGTACATAGGATTAAGGCCACAAAGTGTACGTTTTTGAACACAGGAGAAATGGGGTCATCTATTTTGGGGTGTTTTTCTTCATTTTCATGTGTTATGTGCAAAAAAACTGCCTATAAAATGACACTTGTGTAAAAAATATGATTTTTTTTTTGTTTGACGCACATTTTCTCAAAACTTATGGGGTCAAAGTACTCTCTATACCCCTCAATAAATACCCTAAGGGGTCTAGTTTATACAATGGGGTCATTTATGGGGGTTTTCAATTGCTTTGGTAACTCAAATCTTGTTTGAATGTGCAATGGGCCTAAAATATCTGCAAGCAAAATTTGTGTTTTGAAATCCAATTGGCCCTCCTTACCTCTTAGGCCCTACTATATGTGCGTACATAGGACTAAGGCCACAAAATGGACATATTTTAACACGGGAGAAGTGGGGTGATATATTTTGGGGTGTGTTTCTTCTTTTTGATGTGTTGTGTGCAAAAAAACTGGCTTTAAAATGACATATATTTGAAGAAAATGAAAATGTCATTTTTTTCATCATTTGTAATAATTCTTGCAAAACAATATTTATTTGATCAAAATACTCACTAAACCCCTCAAAGAATACCTGAAGGGGTCTAGTTTTCCAAATTGGGTCATTTAATGGGAGGTTCTGTCATTATTCCACCAATTCCTGTCTGCAAACAGAGCTTGGTACAGGAAAAAATGACAAACTCAAAATTTCCAAAATTTGCTTATAAACTTGATAAACTTGTAAATTGTCTAAGTTACTCAAATATGCTAAAATTATTTCAAATATGCTTGAAACACAAAAGGAACATTTGGAAGTATATAACTACTAACTTTTTTGCCCTGTATTATTGTGTATATGTGAGATATCGCAGCTAAAAATGGAAAACATTGAAAAATTGTAAAAATTTTCAGCATTTGCGAGTTTTTAAATAAATTTACGCAAGTTATATCAGTCTAATTTTACCTTCTCAGTAAAGTACAACATGTCACGAAAAAACAATATCAGAATCGCTTGGATGCGCTATACTGTTACAGAATTATTCACTGATAAAGTCACACAGGGCAAATTTCCAAAATTTGGCTTGGTCATTAAGGTCCAAAATAGGCTGGTCACTAAGGGGTTAAGGCGCTATACAATATACCAATAGCCGAAAGAAATGCACCATCCAGTGAAACAGGTCATGATTTTTTCCTGGTGGATTCTGTTTGGCCAAAATATACCCCAGGCAACACTGCTACTTTAGACCGGGGCTCCGCATTACGAAATTTGCAGCGTTTTGGCCACTGTGGCAAAGAAATTGCATATTGCAGTACTTGCAAGGTGAATGGGATTCTGGCTAATCCCATACACACACACTGCAGAAAAAAATTCTGCAGCAAAAATGCAGCAATTTGAGAACCGCTGCATTTTTGTAAATTACAGAAAGTCAAATACACCTAAGGGAACACAGGCGTTTTCCATATGGGTATCAAAAAAACAGAAATTCCACAGAAAAAAAAACTCTGGGAATGCTGCGGAAAAATGCAATGTGTTTCCGCAACATGGGACCTTAGTCTTAGGGCCCCTTCACACGGAGGATACTCTGGCTGATTCAGAACATGTAAACGTTCCAAATCAGCAGCGTTCATTGCTTTCTATGGGAGCCGGCATACGTGCGCTCCCCATAGAAATGAATGGGCTGCTTTTTTCTGTTCATTTCTATGGGGAGCTCGCGTATGCCGGCTCCCATAGAAAGCAATGGGTCCTGCTTTAAACGCTGCTGATTCGGAATGTTTACACGTTCCGAATCAGCCAGAGTATCCGCTGTGTGAAGGGGCCCTTAGAGATATTTTCTGTGCTTATCCCTTACTTGAAATAGGCACCACAGTGTACTACCATAGACTTGGGGGGGGGGGGGGGGGGCTCTTGGTTTTGGAAGTTTGAGATGCATCTGAGAGTCAGTTAGGCCTCTTAGACATCTATGGATCTCATATTACAACATTGTACAGTCGTAAGCATGAGGCCCGTGCCAAACTTTGGGTTATTTAGTTTTTTGTATTTTCATAAATGTGAAAAAATATGCAGAATTGTATGTCCTATTGCATTCAACACATACGGCACTGAAATTTTTTTATTATTTTTAAGTGATCCTTGTGGGCATTACATTAAAAAATGAGGAAAGGGCCTTGGAAAAATTGTTGCTGCTGTTGTGGAGTGAGAGATCGGACCTCCCCTGCTGGACAGGTGTGGGATAGCCCTGGAGTACAAATAACAGAGTCATATTCTGGAAGCCATATTCAACCATGAGCTAAGAGAAATTAGAAATTTTATTTTATATATTTGTTTTTGTATAGTCGCTCTGTTTTCCTAAGGCTAGTCGATGCAAATTTCATTTGGCATTGAAGGGGTTTCACTCTAAAAATAAGAATCAGAGAACAGGACTCACAGGGTAGAGTTGCTGCTGACAGCTTATTGTGGAAGCGAGAAACATGATCCAATGACAGATGGGACTCAGAGAGTCAATGAGATAGGTATCTGAGCAAAGCACACCTGTGGTGGCAACCTATCCCATGAGAGAGGGTGTGGTGATCAGAACGACCGTGGAACAAGAGCAAGAAGCACGGCAGGAATGAAAGGAAGAAGAATTCATGATGAAAGAGTAATTAGTAAACGTATTGTCAGAGCGAGGCAAGCGAGGAGTGAATCATGAACATCACTGATAGCCGCACTGGAATTATACAGGGGCACAGAGTTCTGTAGGAACTGGAATTACCGTATTTGCTTGAATAGAACTCTGTCTCGATTTTGTGGCACCTGAAAAAAATCGGATGTTCTATCATCAAACACTTGTGCATGACACAAGTAAAAGAAAGAAGATGGAGGGGCCACCACCTGAGCTTCTCAATGACCTTGCCACACAGAGAACTGCTTGTGATGGAGGAAAGTGGGTGCGTCTGAATGTGGGAGGCACAGTGTTCCTCACAACAAAACAGACCTTGTGCCAGGAACCCAACTCTTTCCTTTGCCGGCTGTGCCAGGAGTCCCAGTTGTTGTCTGAGACGGTGAGAAATGCAGACTACATCTCTCTTCTCACTCCCACCATCTGTTCTTTTCCATCTCATCATCTTGTTAACATTACCCTCGCCGTTACACTTCTGTTTCGTAGTCAGTGACAAATGTTTGTGTGTTATTTAACACTTAGCCTCTTTTTGCTTCACCTTTTTTCTCTCTGGTGTTTTTAGGATGAGACCGGGGCATTTCTTATTGACCGTGACCCATCGTACTTCGGTGCAATCTTGCGGTACTTGCGGTATGGTAAACTAGTAATAGACAAGAATGTATCTATTGAAGGTAAAAATCTCTCAGTAACCCTTTCCCTTACAAATATTACTGATCAAATGCTTGTACTTTTTGTACGTGAATTGGTAGTGATGTTTTACAGTTTATTGTTAGGCATGAATCTTTATTTTTGGACTTTGACTCAAATAATAAGCTGATGTGAATGGGGATCATGTGGGAACTAAGGCAAAACCTACATTGCTGGTTTAAAAAATCTGTATGTTATAGCCTAACTAACCAACATGCTCTATAACGGTATGTCTTGTGGTATGATCCTGTTATGCAGTGGCTACTACCTAGCAAAAGTGGTCCAAAGGCTAACAGGGCAACGTGGTCCTGGGTACCACTACAAGGTCAGCCCCTCTTCTAGTCCAATCCCACGGAAGATCTACTGAAGTAGGAATTGTTAAGAAAGTTACTATTGGCTGTGATAGAAAAGTATCGGTGCACAAAGAGATTGCAACGCTTTGGGCTGCATAGCCACAGACCAATTGTAGTGCTAAACCTGTTCAGCATATGGGCACCATATCCGAACCATGGACCAATAGAAAAAGATGACCTGCAGAGGATGGGCTCTAAAGCCTTAGGGGGCTATAAGATGTCTGTCTCTTCCCAATATAAGGAGACCATTACATTTAATGTTACATTACAGTGACATACAGTATTGTGCTAAAATTTTAAGCGAGTGTGGAAAAAAATGTTGCAAAGTAGCAATGCTTTCTAAAATAGAAGTATTTAGTAGTTTATTTTAGTGAATTAAGTGAATAAACAAAAGAGAAATCTAAATCGCATCAATATTTTGTGTGGCCGCCCTTTGCCTTCCATCAGTTCTTCTGGGTGCACTTATAGAAAGTTTTTGAAGAACTCGGCAGGGAGGTTGTTTCAAGCATCTTGGAGAACTAAGCACAGATCTTCTGTGGATGAAGGTTTGCTCAAATCCATCTGTTTCTTCTTACTCTGCTGTAACATACTGAAATTTCCCCACTGTGGGACTATTAAAGGATTATCTTATTTTATCTTATGTAATCCCAGACAGACTGGATGTAGAGATCAGGGCTCTGTGTGGGCTGTATCATCACTTCCAGGATTTCACCTTCAAAGGAAGGTCACACCAGATATTGATGGGATTTAGATTTCTTTTTTTGTTCATTCACTTCACTTCATTTTGTTAATTGACAAAAATAAACTATTAATACATCTATTTGTGAAAGCATTCTTACCTTGCAGCATTCTTACCTTGCACCATTCTTTTGCAACTTTTGCGCAATGCTGTAATTGATAAGGTTGGATAAAGATTAGAGATGAGCGAGTACTGTTCGGATGAGCCGATCCGAACAGCACGCTCCATAGAAATGATTGGATGCACCTGGTACTTCCGCTTTGACGGCGGCCAGCCACTTAACCCCCCCGCGTGCCGGCTACGTCCATTCATTTCTATGCGAGCGTGCTGTTCGGATTGGCTGATCCAAACAGTACTCGCTCATCTCTAATAAAGATCCAAGTCCATCAAGTGGAAGGAAAAAAACCAGTTATCCCATCAGGGCACAAAATACTAGTTCTCTTAACTTGTAGTATTTTTGTTTTCAAGAAAGTCCACCAGTCCTCTGTACTAGTGAGCAACCATCACAACATCCACCTCCATCTCCTCTTATTGTGAAGAAGATCTATGGTTTAACCTTTTTTCCTCTAGATGTTGAGGATGCGCCTTGTCACAGATACAGGCCTTGGTGTAAAGAGGTCACTGGACAGATCTCTGTACAGTCCATTCATATGTTTGAATGTTCACATTATAATGATGTAGATCCCAATCCATCTTTTACCAATCTGAACAACCCCATGTTTCATAATCTGTCTTTGCGCTCCAATTCACCCTCTCCAGGGGCGTAACTACTGGGGTAGCAGCAGTAGCGGCTGCCACAGGGACATTAGAGGGCCCGGCGACAGCCACTACCGCTACATTTAAAAAAAAAAAAAATGTATAGGCTGTTACCGGCTGGAGTATCTCCAGCCGCTAACAGGCCCTATTTACATACCGATCCTAATTCCTGCCCACGGTCACCTGCGCTTCTTCTTCTTCTGCAGAGGCCACTGTGAGCAGTAACAGGGAGACCGATAAGTAAGGCCACGGGCCCGACAAACACTATTATTATACTCGGGGTCTTCTGCGTCGGCGGGGGATGTCAAAAGTTTGCCTCGGGGCCCCACCATTCCTAGTTACGCCACTGACCCTCCCCCTTTATTTCCATAGTTGCCCCTCTCTGCCCCTCTTCTAGTTGACTTATGACTTTCTTAGATACTAATGCCCAAAAATTGTATACAGTACTAAATATGTGGTGATTGTCTTGAGCATATCTTTCTCTCGTGATGCACCTGCCTGGCACTGGTTACTAAGATTACTGTCAACCAATATCCCCAAGTCTTTTTCAGTGGCATTTACCCAATTTTATATTTAATTCATAATTGTTAAACCTGTTTCCAGAGCCCAGACGAATAACTTTACATTTATCCACATTAAAATGCATCTGCCATTTTCCTGCCCAATCTTCCGGCTTCCCCAGATCCCTCTGTAATATTACACAATCCTCCTCTGTGTTGACTACGTTACACATATTGAGTTTCTACTCTGTAAACCCTCTATCAGGGAATTAAATAGTAAAATATTAAAAATAAGAGGCCCCAATATTCCCTCCTGTGGCACCCCAAAAGCCATAGTAGTAACGACTATAGTTGGGAACCCTGGTATTGATTTTGCATCGGTGCCAAGGAGTTTCATGTTGCCAGGTCTGTTGTATGACATTGCCTTTCACTGAGAGATTGTCCATTGCTTACCAGGGAAAGAAATGGCACCAGGTTTTACTATGTGAACGCAGCTTCACTGACTGTGTTCTGCTGGTAATCCTTGGGTCCTGTAGATGATAATTTGACATATACCACCTATCTTAACAAGAACATTTCTTTATGGCAGGAGTATTCCTTAATGGAAGTGACCTCTTTAAGCAGTATAATGTGCCATGGCACACAGCAAAAATGTTCAGGAACATGACAGTTTAATATAGTAACTTGGCCTCAAAATTCTTCAGATTACAATCCAAAGCTTCCATGAAATATGCTGGCAAATGCAGTCTGATCCATTGAGGCCCCATATCACAATTTACCAGATCATTTAACCTAGTGTGAGATGATGAAAGGTAAAGTGCTGGAGTCCCGCTGTATCAGCCCCAGGTTTCTGACATATGTGTGGTCCAGTGCAGGTCTGTAATAGGTTTCAGCTCCAGGTGTGGGTCCTGAGCCTTATTACTGGCCCATAAAAGGCTGCTGAGCCTGCACTTCAGGGCAGATCTTGGGAGGAGAGGAAATGACTGGGTCTGTCCTGTAACCCTGAGTCTGGTGAGACCATTTTGTGCTTGTGCTTGTGTTTGTTTGTGTGGCTGGTAGTAAGTCACACATATCAGCTAGGTTGTTACCTCTGTTTAGTTAGTTGCTCGGACAAGCAAGAATTTGTTTTATTTTTGCCTGAAGTTATGGCTGTATTTTGTTTTACTTATTTGTGCCTGAAGTGAAGTTTTATTTATTTTTTCTGTTTTATTGCAAATAAATCCCCCCCCCCCTCCAGGCTGGCTCCCGTGCACTTAGTCCCTCCTCCCTCCCACCTCAGAGCAGCAGATACATCACTTGACTTTTGACCAGATAAGTCAAGGGATGTGTCAAAAAAAAAGAATAAAGTAAGATAGTGGACAAACAGAGCAGTTTTGCTGAAGAAGTGTATTTAGGAAAAGTCTTACATTCACATTAACAAGCAGTATAGATAGGATCCTTGTGATGGGACAACCCGTTTAATAATTTGTTTGTGGGGCAACACAGTGGCTCAGTGGTTACTACTGCAGGAGTTTGTATATTCTCCATGTGTTTGCATGGATCTCCTCCCATTCTACAAAGACATACTGTTGGGAAAAAAATATATACATTGTGATCCCTATATGGGGCTCACAATCTACATTAAAAAAAAATAATAATTTGTTTGCCCTACTGCAGACAGCACACAACAAGGAGGCTCTAGCCAGTTGTTTTACAGCAAAGTACAGGGTAGTGTGGAGGAGAACATGTCTTATCACACACACAGAGAAAATTTTAAAGAAGTTCTAGAGAGAGACAGAGAAGGCTAAAATGTGGTTAAATAAATTATTAAATAGGATAAAAGGTCTCACTTATAGTGATAAGAAAAATTGGACTAGTTTAGCGTGGAAAAAAAACAACAAAAAAACACACCTTAGAAATTATCTGATTCACAGTATATGAATAAGGGCAGGTTCACATCTACGCCTGTGCGCGCTTTAGGCAATCCAGCTGGGTTTCTGTCTTCTGCCCCGAGAAACTGGACAGAGGACGGAAATCCGGCAGTCAGCTTTCAAACCCATTCAAGTGAATGGGTTTGAAAAGTGAGCGCCCGTGAGCATTTTGTACCTGTCCGCGGCTAAACCGTTTTTTTTTTTTTTTTTTTTAACCGGACACAAAGTCCTGCATGTCTGACTTTGTGTCCAGTTAAAAAAAACGGTTTTGCCGCGGACAGGTACAAAACGCTCACGGGCGCTCACTTTTCAAACCCATTCACTTGAATGGATTTGAAAACTGACTGCCTGGTTTCCGTCTCCTATCCAGTTTCTCGGGGCAGAAGACAGAAACCCAGCTGGATTGCCTAAAGCGCGCACGGGCACACGTGTGAACCCACCCTAAACGCTGTACATGTGTGATCAATACAAAAAACTGGCACAAAATTGTTCCAACTGCAAGGGGATAATAAATTGAGGGGCAGCTAGAGGGGCAAATTAATGTTCTCCTCTAGTTGTCCCAATTAAATTCCCCTCTCCTGCTGCAACCCCTACAGCTACCCCTAGTGCAATGCCATCCTCGAGCTCCCACGATTTAATATTCATCTCCATCTTCCCCAGTGTAATCTTCCCCTTTAGTTGCCCCAGTTTAATGTCACCCTACAGCTTCCCATAGTTTAATGTCCCCCTTTAGTTGTCCCCAGTTTAAATTAGCACAAAGAGAGGGACTTTATACTGTGGGGGCATAAGATTTTAAGGTAACTCTAGGAGCATTATAATGAGTGGGGGCACAAAGAATTATGGATGGGAATAGGCGGACTCAATGTAGAAGTGGGTGGAGCTAAATTTGCAGCAGCGCATTCTTTCCCTCTTTCTGTCCTTTGAATGTCAGGAGGTAGGCAGGCGGTAATAATGGCAGATACCATATTAACATTTTTAAAAAGGCAAGATGCTTCTGTAATAAATATATTATTATAGGGACTATATTTTTTTATCTTTTAATGTAGATTGTGAACCCCATACTCGAGCATAAGCCGACCCGAATATAAGCCGAGGCCCCTAATTTTACCACAAAAGCTGGGAAAACTTATTGACTCCAATATAAGCCTGGGGAAGGGGGGTGCAGCAGCTACTGGTAAATTTAAAAAATTAATATGGTCAGAACTTTTGGGTGCAGTAGTTGCTGGGGAAGGGGAGGGGTGTTTTGGTTGTCTGTCTGCCCCTTCCCTGAGGACTAGGTTTTATTCCCCCCACTTGGAATTCAGCTTGGCTGACTATAGGGTATCTGCAGTGCTCCTATTGACCCCTTCCTGACGGAACAGGAGCACTGCAGATTTCTTATATTCAGTAGACCGGGCACTTTCAGACACAGGAGGGCTTTTTCAGCACAAAAACTGTGCTGAAAAACTTGGCTTATACAGTAATTTTTTTTTCCCATCAGTATGTCTTTGTAGAATGGGAGGATATCCACGCAAACACGGGGGGAACATACAAACTACTTGCAGATGTTAAACTACTGGCCAGACTCAAACCCAGGACTCCAGTGCTGCAAGGCTGCAGTGCTAACCACTGACCCACCATGTTGCCTGAGAGCTGCATTTTTTTGGCATGACAGGATGATTCAGGGATTTATTGTGATAGCCAAATTTGGAGTTGGGAAGTAATTTTTCCCTTAATACATCGTAACATGCCTATGGGATTTTACCTTCCTCTGGATCTTGATACACTTGCATCTTTTTTCATCCTTATTAACTATGTAAAGCTAAAAATGGAAAACATTTTTTTTTTTTTATCAATACTGTGGATTACTCCTATGGTTATCCAGTTTTTAAAAAATATGTGCCAAAAAACAGGATGTATCAATACAAAACACTTGGTAATATATATGTTGTTGAAATTCAGCACTGTTTAATGGATTCATTTTCAGGTCATTGACCTCAGCTGTAACGTTTAGTTTCCAAGCTCACTATTCCTCCCTGTGAGCAGTTCAGCCAGCAAACGAAAATGGGCAGGCAGATGAATCATGGAAAATGTAGTTTATCCACAGATTGACTGCATGTAAAGAACAGTGATATAGGGGCAGCACGGTGGCTCAGTGGTTAGGGGTTTGATTCCCGCCAGGAACAACATCTGCAAGGAGTTTGTATGTTCTCCCCGTGTTTGCGTGGATTTCCTCCCATTCTATAAAGACATACCGATAGGGGAAAAAAAATGTACGTTTGGTCCCTATATGGGGCTCAAAATCTACGTAAAAAAAAAAAGAACAGTGATATAAGGAGTCAAGTAAAATAATGCCAACCAAAGGGTGCACAAGGGAACAGTGAGGATTTCACACTGCTGTTGATGTATTTGCAGATACTCTTTGGAAGCTGGATAACCAATGGAGAAGATTTGGAACTGTTCATTTTCATTTCAGTCCTTCTGTCTGACATGTTTGCAATTTTTTTTAATAATCTTAATTTTCTCATTTGTATCCCTCATTGATGGTTCTGAATCCATTTTAGGAGTGTTAGAAGAGGCTGAATTCTACAACATTGCTTCTTTAGTCAAAATCATTTATGAGAAGATGGAAGAGGCTGAAGTCAATAAGGTAATTCAGAGTAATACATCAGCGAAGTATTGTAGACAATACATTGATAGTTCAGTATTGGAGAGTATGAACCAATGACAGGGAGAGCAATTGAGGGAAGATATATTCCCACTACAATCTTGTCTTATGTGTCTTAGGGCTAGTTCACACGTGGGCAAAGGGGCGGATTTCGCTTCAAAATCCGCCCCTTTACAATGGTGGTCTATGTAGACCACCGGGCTTTTTTTTCCCGCTAGCGGCGGGCTGCCGCTAGCGGAGAAAAGAAGTGACCTGCCCTGTCTTCAGGCGAAAGCCGCGTGGCTTCCGCCCCTGGCAGCTCCCTCCTATGTCGGCCCATTCATTTGAGCCGACAGCGGAGGGGAAAGCCGCGACCGCGATGGTCGCGGCAGGCAGGTTTTGACCAGAGAGAGACGCAGCTCACCGCGTCTCTCTCGGTGTCAAAACCCGCGCGGGCAGTTCACGTGTGAACTGACCCTTGGGGTTCAGGAAATGTTTAGTCCCTAGTGGAATACTCAGATTTTCAGAAGTTGATTTCTGGTAAAAGAGAGGGAAGACTGTGGGGACGTTTCCCAATCACTAGCCCATCTCAGATACTGGGGCTAGGCTGTAAATTAAAGGGGTTGGCCATTTTGTATATATTGGGAAGAATTTATGATCCCATCTATGCCAGTTTTCTACCATCTACCCCGTTCAGCACCTTAGAGAAAAAGAGTTTGCATGGAGGAAAATTCAAGCCAGCTTCAATGGTGCCCCATTGCACTTCAGACTAACTTGCATATTCTCTGGATTGCAGCAATTTTTCACAATGAAATTGTGAATAAAGTTTTAAATAGTGCAAAATAGTTGAAAGTAAGAATGCTTTCAGAAATAGAAGTATTAATACCGTATATACTCGAGTATAAACCGACCAGAATATAAACCGAGGCCCCTATTTTTACCACAAAGAACTGGGAAAACTTACTTCTGTTATGAAGGTGTCCGTTTAAAAAAAAACTCCCAATAAATGGACACCTTCATAACAGAATCCAATGGTAGTGTGAACCCTTAGTTCTACAAGATGGCAGAAACAACACCCCTACCGAGTTCCTCCAAATACTATCTGCAAGTGCCGGGAAGAATTGATAGAAGGTAAAGAGCAAAGGTCACACCAAATATTGATTTCATTTAGATTTCTCTTTCATTTATTCACGTTGCATTTTGTTAAATGAAAAAAACTAATACCACTTCTATTTTTAATGCCTAAGACTTTTGCACAACACTGTACTTTCATATTTATTATCTTAATTGTATATGTTTGTTTCACAATGCTTTGATCTCTTCCTGTATAATTTGGATATATTTTGTAGATGACATCACATGACCACATCTTGCTCTCACTTTATTTCTTGCGCGGTTCTGCTTTATTTGTTTGTAACTATCCCGCGCTTGCCCAAAATGTGCCAGTGTCTATGATGGGATTAATGTAGATAATGAGAGCGGGCACACCCTAGGTGTTGTTATATAATAATGCCATACTGGTAAGCTGTGTATTCTTGTGACTGGCACAGAACAGCTGGATATATCTGAATAAATCATAGGGAACAAATTACACGGCTGAATGAACAATCCCAAACATTCTGCTGAAATAACAGCGTTAGCTTAACAGCAGTGCAGGAAAGTGCAAAATAAGGCATAAAAGACTACATATGAGACTAGCATGCACCAGGCCGCCGCTACATCCATAATATATAAATAACAAAATATATATATATATATATATATATATATATATATATATATATATATATATATATATATAGTACAGGTAATGAATAATGAATGGCGTCCTCTCCCCTGAGATGGATGGTTTTGAAGGTATATAGGTGCCTCTCTCTTCACCATAAAATAAACATAATTCATACCATTTTAATGAGAAAATAATACAATCGATGTGTGGAAGACATTTCATCTTTCTTTTCCCCATCACCTGGGGAGTAGCCATGTTTGGCTTTATATATCCCCTGCAGTGAAAATCAAAGCAGTACATGCTGCCATTCATATGCATGGACAACTATATAATACGTATATGGGGCAGATACTACAGAGCTGGAGCTACGCATACATAATAGCACTCTGTACTGGCCTATGAGGGTTCTCATGGTAAAGGGACACCACCCATTATGTCTATAGGCACTAAGAAGTCATAAAGGGATGAATTGTTGTTGTAGGACAAACCTTTAATATGCAAAGTTATATCACATTCAGATCCTATGTAGTACAATGAGAAGAATATAATAAAGGTGTCAGCAGCAATGTACCCTCTTTTATTGGCCCAGTAAAGATACTCAAGTTTTTAGGCAGATTTCAAGGGAACCCATCAGCTGGTTGAGGCCTGTTTCACATCTGCATTTGGTATTCCATTTCGGGAGTTCACTTGGGGACCCCCCGAACAGAATATCAAACACATTGCAAGTTGTGAGCGTATGAAAGCCCACAGACCCCATAGAATATAATGGGGTCAGTGTGTTTTCCGCGTGGTTTGGGACCCTAAACCTGATTAATGGCACACTGGTGGTTTATTGGCATACCTATTTCCATGATAACAGACTACAGTAAAGAAACCTTATGTTGTCTGATTCTGCAGTCACACACCCCGCCATCTTTCTCTAGGTTTTTACTAATATATACTGATTATTTAGAAAATAGTGATGATAAATGGCATGAAAACACATAGAAGCTGTAGACACAAAGATGACAATAGAAATAAAGTGAGGACTATTTGCAAAGTTCTTTGGGTTTTCATTCTAAATGCAATGATCTAATAATAATTGGTGGGCGTAGGAGTCCACAGCCTATTAACCTCTGCATGCACTGCACAGGACACTGACTATATCTTATGTTAGGAGGTAAAATTTACTATCCCATTAATTGGAGATCCCCTTAAAAAGTCTTTACAATCACCCGCTCCTGCTGTCAGGTAATGCAGCACTGACAAGTCACTCTAACTCTCCCGTCACCGACAGTACTGACACATGTCATGGCGGAAATGTAGCCTAATTTTTTTCTAGTATGTGACATCTTTCCTTTAGTTTTACAGCCATTATATTTATGACAAAATATCATTTCCTGCTGAAAAATCCTAAGGTTGTTCTTCATTGTGTCCATACAGTATGGTGTGAGCTTGCCAAAACCACTAGAACATACAGTAAAAAATGCAAGTGCCACAAATGTCAAAGTATGGTGTATGTTGCCGATATAAGGACTCTCCTAACATCACAATGTATTTTCAGTCCCAACAGAAACATGTCTATCGGGTGTTACAATGCCAAGAAGCAGAGTTGGCTCAGATGGTTTCCACCATGTCCGACAGCTGGAAATTTGAGCAGGTAAAGACAATTGTCATAAGGTTTAACCAGCAATAACCTGAAAATGATTATCATGGAAACATACTTGGTGATGGTCTCCTTTTCTGTATTAATGTATAGAGTGGAAATAAATTCATTCTGTTTTACTTTGTAAGAACTGGAAGATTCAATAACATCGGAGCAATCTAGTTATCAGTGAGTAGTATATGAAACTCTACAGAGTCCAAGTCTTGGGGTTTGAGTCTGGATCAAGACTAATTTTGGGCGAGGTTGAAAAAGTTATCGACTCCAACTTTGGAGTAAAATGATTACTTATATTTAATGATTTTATATAATTATTGATAATGTAAATTAATATGATGCATGTATGTTACATATTCTTGTTGGAATTCAGTCACGAGATTTTGTGAATTAGAGGATCATACAGCTTCGGACTGATTGTTTATGAAGTAGTTAAAGTCGGAGCTGGAATTGGAGTCAGGCTGTAAAAAAATAGTAGTCAGAGTAGGTGGTTTGGTCTACCAACTCCATAGGATCATAGCATAATCTAGTGATGGTCATGGCAGCATAACCCCATAATGGCAGTGAGCTAGATCAGGGCCTCTCCATGATTTTATGCAAAGTACGCCGTACATCAAAGTACCATGATCGACCATGATCATACAATGTGCTGCCAATAAAATGCCTAAGCCTACTGTCAATGCTTCCTAGAGGTTTGGCATGTTCCTCCTAGGGTACTACACATTGAGACCTAAGAACCAAACAGACTGATTCAAAAGGCTGATAAATCAGCAAATAAAGACGTGAACAGCAACTTGTTGATGGTTTCCAACTGTCAACAGGAGCATATTGTACATTGTATAGAATATAAGCTGTGGTGCAAATAATAAAGGGCAATTGAATGGAAATGAAGATGAATTTCAAAGGGACAAAATTTACTATTTGCTGACTACATAGTTAAAGGGAGTCTAACACCACTAACTTCTTTTACAAGAGAAACAATTTTGTGAACATACCTTTATTGTATCAAAAATTCAATTTTGCTGCTAAAAATATCAGCTTTAAATGTGTTTGCAAGTGGGCTGTTCAATGCACCCAGAAGGTGGCCATGTCTGCCAGAGCACCCATTTACGCCTGAAGTTGCTACCTAGAGCCACCCCCTACATATACAGATCTGGATACAGCAAACAGTTCATTTGTATACGGATTAAAAGCTGATTTTCTCTGCAGCAAGACTGAAATTTGACACAAGAAGGTCTGTTCATTATGTCAGTAACCAACCGTACAACAGCATATAAGTGGTTTATAAGAGATTTTAGTGGTTGTAGACTGCCTTAATAATCGTAAAGTAGACTTTTACTGGAAATTCTGCATTCTGCATATATGCTTTGTATGATGTTATTTTGTTCTTTACAGCTGGTTAATGTGGGATCGCCATATAGTTACAGTAGTGAAGGACAACCGGAATTTCTTTGTGTGGTCTCCAGAGAGCTCCAGAGCAAGCTGAAAATATGTGGAAGCGAAGCTTGTAGTACAGCACAGGTACACACTCATAACTATCGCTGCATGGTGTACGTAGGACCTTGTCATAGTCCACAGTCCAGGCAATAGCTAGTGTTTAATGTAACCTTAGTATGCGACTAGCCTTAGAATGGGACTATCTTTGGGGAAATTTTGTTAAATTTGTTAAATTTCACCAAGATAAAATCTAACCTAATATCTGAACAAAATGTAATAAAATGATGCTGTACATATGACTGTGAATTGTTAAAAGTATTTAATAGACATAGATGTAGCAAAGATTAATTTGTCATGTCAATTATTAAGATCTCTATATGTTCTTATTAAATCTGAGATAAAAAAAATCCTAAACCTAAATCTATGTGCTATCTAAAGTTTTACAAAGGAATCTAGTCTATTCTAAAACTTTAGATAGTACATAGTGATATGATGAGCATTTGTGCCAAGTAAGAAATTGGCCCTGCAATGTTTCGAGATGAAAGCGGTTGAGTATAATAAGGCAAAGTATTATCCATGTTCTTGTCCTGAATCCCTTGTAAACTGATCCTTGAAATGTTAGCAAGAGTTGGGTGAGATTCACTGTACAAAACGGTACAAGGAAAATTGGAGCAACTACCTATAGTGATGAATCAGATTCTTCAGAGATCCCCCATAAGCAGATTGGTTGCTATTTACAGATACTCCTATTTTCCCTTGCCTTGGTTTCCATAAATCTTTCGCTTTTTGTGTTTAGAAGGGGTTGCTAATGCCAGAAGGGTTCCAGCTATCATAAAGTCTAAGTGCTCTTTAAAGGGAGTCCAGTATATCAACCGACCCTGAAGATAGATAGGTTAGGGTCACCTGAACCAAACAGTGTTTTAGTTGTTGCCTCTATTGCCGAGATATCGCTGTTTTTGTTACTATGCAAATGAGCTCTTTGGAACAACAAGGACGTTGTCATTGCTCTAAAGAGTACATTTGCATATTGAGAAAAGCAGTGATATCTCGACAATGGAGACAGCGATTCACAAGGGGAGATAGCACTGATTCATGACCCTAACCTATCTATCTGTGTTAATATGCTGGGTTTTGATGACAGACTCCCCTGTGAGAATGTTTTTATAACTCTACATCTCTTCTCATTGCAGAGTTTTGATATTGAACAGAATGACGATAATGTGTTAAACCCCGAGTATATCGTCTTCCAGGAGAGAGACCGAGAAAGCAGACATTAGCTCCAGTGAGTTCCCCACATAGACATATACATCTCACACCATGTTACATACATTGCTCGCTTCGCCATACTTTTTTATGCAGTCTGGTGTCTTTCATCCCTCTGTCTTATTTGCAGATGAATGACTTTCTATGGTGGTGCTGTAGTAGGACAATAGGGACTGAAATATGATGGCATTTGTCCTATATGCATTTAATGCAACTCATTGCAAATTTGCATGTCACCAATATATTTGAGCAATTGGGACTTTTACTTATATTTTGTCTCCTAATATTGTAAAAGTTATGCAAATGTAACGGAAAAAGGAAAACAGTGCCTCAAGCACCACCTATTGGAAGGTAGCTCTTATATGTCAGTGCTAAATTCCTAAACTTACAAGAAGCCTTGTGACATGGCTTGGGACAGTGTAGGAACTACTGCTGTAGCAACTGCTATGGCATCCTCAACCTTAGGGGGCCAAGTCGACCCCCCCTTCTGATTTTTAAAAATTTTTTTTAAATAGGCTGTTACCTGGATTACTCCAGCAGGTAACTATTTACTTACTAATCCCCGATCTTGTCCACAGCTGTCCCCACTTCCATTCAGTTCTCCATGGGGCCCAATGCATCCCACATAATGTCGCTGACGCTATTCAGTGCGGTGCACAGGACCTCGAGGCTGAAAGGAGAACCAGAGGCTGCTGTGGGCAGGATCGGGGATTGGTACGCAGGGATGTGGCACTGACGGTATTTGTTGGGCGAACCTCAACCCAGAAGTTTAGGTCGGACTAAACAGGTCCAAAACAGACAGCTGTTTCAGGTTCTTGTCCCATGTCAGGGTATTGGTTGGCTAGTTGAGAGGTTAAAGGGATCCTATCATTCAAACGACTTTTTTTCTCAGTAACACGTCGGAATAGCCTTAAGAAAGGCTATTCTTCTCCTACCTTTCGTTGTCTTCTCCGCGCCGCCGTTCGCTTGAAATCCCATTTTTTGTCGGTAAGCAAATGAGTTCTCTTGCAGCACTGGAGGCGGGCCCCAGCGCTCAAACAGCACTGGGGGCATCCCCAATGCTGTGAGAGAACTCTCTCCAGCGCCGCCTCCATCTTGGTCAGCAACGGCCTCTTCTTGCATCATTCGTTTGAATGATAGGATCCCTTTAAGCTCATATACAGTTTTCAGCTGGCCTTTTCGTATACCCTCATGTACATTTTATATACATATATACCTTTACCCGTTGTGCCTAGGCAGATGGGACTAAACTAGACCTGATCTTGACTTCCATCAGTTTCTCTTTTTGCATTAACATCTTCTCACCCGCATTTTCATCTCTCTCCTTCTTTCTTCCAGCATTATCCTCAATGGTCATTGCTCTGCAGTCTTCTTTTGTTAATGAATACCTCAAATAAAGCAGACTTTTTCACACCAGTCAATATTCTTATTTATTTCTATGCACTCTTGCTAGCACACAATATACACAATGTGCACTACATTACACCTAGTAAGGATCTCCGCAGAATATTATATCCTATGCTCCCAATTATGATATCATTGACTTGAACCATATGTCTTATATTGGAACTGTAATTTTTTTGTAACTTCTATTTTATTTTTCTTAGACATGGTACAATAAAAAAAATTGTGGGGTAAGGGGCCAAATTAGTCACGTTCATATGGTAAAGTATTATGCATATTGTATGTATTTACAACATAAAATAAAAGTGAACAGTGCAGTATTTGTGCTCCAGAGCTGCTTTTCTTTCTCATACACGTGTATGTACCCAACCATGTTTATTCTGACTCACGGGACCTCACGAATTATACCATAATTATCAAGAAATTGGAGTTTCTTAACAATTCCTGCTCATCTGCCACCAGCCAGTCTTAAAAATCTCCCCCTCTATCTTGTAAGAAAGGAGGTTAAAACATCATTCAGATATTCCCCTTTATGTACATATTAGATGCAGTTTTCCTTCTGTTCCTCGGGGCTCTTAATGTAATATTTATTGATTAGGCCTATTCAGGACATACAAGACTATTATATAATGGTGCCTGTATGGCTGACACTATATGAAGCATAGCGTACCTTAAATTTGTATTCAGTTAATGTTCCAGGAAAATTCAAATGTTATTATTTTTAATAGGTCTAATAATGCAGAATATTTAGCATTTTATGTAGATGGATGCATTTGCATCTCCTGATAGGAAGAAATGGGCAGCCTGCCATCTCCCATGTTGTGTCACATATCAGATACATCTAGTCCCCTTTCTCAGTTGGCCTTTTCAGGGCAGTTTGGCAGTAATTTCTCCCTCCACTCCACCATTAACTGGCATGACAGGTTTGGGGAGACCCACATTGACTTGGTGTATCATTCGTTGTAAAAAGTATGCAAAGCTTATACCAGTCCGACCAGAAACGCCCATCTGTAGACATTGTTTTGGGATGATTGCCCCTCATCAGTACAGACCAGGGTAATACTCCATGGGTAAATGGTGTCTCATCAGTGAGAAACAATAAGTACCCCCCTGCGTTGAGCCTAAGACCTTTCAACCAGTGATCCAATAACCCCACTCTGTATTGGTGAGGGGCAATCACCCCGAATCTTTGCTGTCTACAGATGGGTGTCTTACTAGTATTCTCCCATTGAGCATTGCCTGACAAATACACTGCTAGGTCTCTTCAATGATAAATAGTATAATGTCTGATTGCTGGGGTCCTGTTCCCAACAATCATGACATTGGGGGTCCCATGTGCATTTATATGGAGAAGTGGTCCTGTGTGCAGTTTTTCGCTCCATTCAAGATCTATGGGACTGAAGTAGTTATATAATAATTTAATGGTGGATTGGTGTGGCAGCATTCATGCTTACTATCACTCCTTTTAAATTACGGGCAATGGATACCCATTGGAAGCTCCAATCATCAGACACATCATCTATCCTGTGGCTAAGTCTTGATTATGGAAGAACACTTTAAAGGGGTTTTCTGGGTTAAAATATTAAGGGCCTATCCTAAGGATAAGTCATTAATATCAGATGGTGGTGGGTCCAACATGTGAAACCAGCATCAACCAAGTTGTCAGCGACTGATCTACAGAGAATTGAGCAGGAAGCAGACAGCTCTGTTCTCTTTGTAGTGGTTGAGCTGAGTCACTGCAACTTGGCTCTATTCAGGTGAAGCTAATCTGCAGTAACCTGGTCTGGCCACTACACAGAGAACGGAGCTCTCTGCTTCCTGAGTATTAGCTGCATAAAACAGCTCACTGGTTTGGTTGCCAGATGTTGGAGCCTGAAGATAGGTCATCAATATTTTTTAGCCTGGATAACTCCTTTTACATAAAAATACAAGGGTGATGATGATTCCAGTAACACTAAGAATATCTTCTGAACTAATTTGTTTTCTTTCAGTTCAGTGACTAATTTGCATTTTTGTCATTGGAATTATACAAAGTCTTAAAACCTTGCCATCTGTCACACATAGTCATGACACGCGCTGTATTTTAATGAACTCTGCTCATATTCTGCAGTGGTGTGGAATATTAATATAACATTTCATTTGTTCCAAGTTTTAGGGCTAGGCACATGCTGTATGAGCCTTTCTGTATCCGTATTCTTAGACAATACATTGTTAGTTTTTTAATGAGTGGAAATGTTAGCATGGATAACGATCATGTAGATTTTTATTTCTCTATAATTTGGGTTTAGAAGGGTTTTTAGATTTCTAGTCCTTGATGGTCTTCAGTATTATAGAAAGTCAAAGGTGGAAGTTCTTTTGTCCAAGTTAAGGTTGGTATTGAAGTACTATTTGTTAGCCTGGGCTGTTACATTGTGGATCCACCCAACAAGTCTACTAATGCGAGTATATACGCCAAAATATTTCGGAATGCCACATCCTGCACCCCAGCTTACCAATCCTGCCTGGAACCAGCGTCCCTCTGGCTCTTTACATACAAGTGGACTGCCAGAGTCACCCTGCAATATAAACATTGGTTAGCAAATCGGCATTTCATACGAAGCAATGTTCATTTAAAAAAAAGTGATTACACTATTTAAAAAAAAAAAAAAAAAAACCCTCCAGCTATTTTATAGACATTGTGTTCTTTTATATTTTTTTAACACAGTTTTGACATATGATGGGTCAGTGGATAACTATAGCTATGTGCTTATACAAGCTCACAGACCGAGACTTGGATAAAAACCCAGCCTGGGTTCTCCTCCACCCCAAAGAGATGTCATTATGCAAATATAAATGCCAGAAACATCTCCTAAATGAAGTGAGGACCTATATCCCAATGGTTACTATGGAGTTTTGCAAGATCTACTGCATGGAAAATCTGATACACACTGATGCCTCCACTGCTCTCCAATTCCAAAAAACATGGTTCTACTGGGTCACCTTCCTATGCACACTTTACAGACCTTCTCTGTGAGCCTCTGGGGAATGGGGCAAGGGGAATTAGAGAAAGATTTTCCTTCCCTTCACCCCTTTCCCCTCTTTCCTTTTTGTTTTTCTTTTTCTTTTCTTCCTCTGCTCTAATTTCTTTCCATTCACCAATTCTCCCAGTACATAGTTGTATCCCTCACTCCCCAAGTGTTGCCCTGGTTCCCATACTGAAATACACCGAAAATTTTCTGCCTACTGAAGATGGACTTCCCACTACAATCCTGACTATGAGGACCAAGTTGATTGGCTTTTTCTGAACTTGCCTGGAGTTCATGTTGTCATCCTTTTTGGTTCTCCTTCACCCCTCCCATGCCTTCACCTCATCCCTGTCCCTTCACCCCTCCTTCCATTTTCCTTTTTATCCCTTGACCATTGTTTTTCTTCTCTGTTGTAATTTATACAAAACAATTAAAATTTATGATGCAAAAAAACCAAAATACTATGGCTATGTTTAGCCTACACTTTACACAACCAGGACTGGAGACATCTTCAATTACAGTCATTTAGCCACTTAGATGTTGCAGTCAATGGGAACACCTGTGCCTAGTGATTAAACAGAGGAGGGGGCTCCCTTGGTGTCCTCATAATGCAATAACAAGGTACCAATAGTTTGCCATGGCAGCCAAGGACCTAATAAAGGCCTTCAGGTTAGTTATGGTTGTGATTCTATTAAATCCTGCCAGGTTATTGCTATAAAAACAAAACTTCCCTGTCGTCAAACAGCAGCACAAGTGGGGTATTCTGCCCCTGTGTGCTGGTAGGACAGATGGAATTTTTAATTCATTAACCAGCACAATCTGACCCTATAAGAATACCCCACTTGTGCTGCTGTTATGACTAAGGGAAAACAGATTATCCTTTATAATCTCAGCATACCACTCTTCCCCCCCCACACACACACAAAAAGTTAAAAAAAACAAGATCTCATGTGGTTATGCCGATGGAAAAATATAAAATTATGACCTTGAAAATGTAGATATGAAAAATGAATATGGGACTGTCTTAGGAGCCACATCATTAAAGCATAACTGTCCCTTTGCATTATTTTGCAATTCATTTATATGGGTAGGAACAAGGGTGTAAGCATTTTGTGATACACTATAGAAGGTAATTTTGTAAGATTTGTAAAAAGCTCAGAAGTTTTTCTTTAACTGATGCTGTAAATTAACATTGCTAAGACCTTGCTCACATTTGCGTCGGTATTCTGTCCGGGGGAATCCGGATGCCCCCCCCTCCCCACTGAATGGACTACTGAATGCATTGGCAAGCAGTGTGCAGTGAAATGGGGTCTGTGTGCTTTCCGCATGGTCTTCACACAGACAGGACAGGAAAGTAGATTGTGAACTTGTTTTTCTGTCTGCATGTTCCGTGCGGAGACCGTGCGGAAAGCACACGGACCCCATTATAGTCTATGGCATACCTCCCAACTTTTGAAGAACCGAAAGAGGGACAAAATGTGCAGCCCCACCCACTTTTGTGTTGACTCCGCCCACTCGTTAATTTTTCATGTGCCCGCACACAGTATAATCCTCCTACAGTCACCCGTAAATTATATGTCCCCCCTCTATCTCTCCCCCAGTTTCATATACACCCTTCATCTGCCCCCAGTTTCATGTCCCTCTTCCATCTCTGCCCCCAGATTCATGTCCTCTCCATCTCTGCCCCCAGATTCATGTCCCACATCTCTGCCCCCAGATTCATGTCCCTCCATCTCTGCCCCCAGATTCATGTCCCACATCTCTGCCCCCAGATTCATGTCCCTCCATCTCTGCCCCCAGATTCATGTCCCTCCATCTCTGCCCCCAGATTCATGTCCCTCCATCTCTGCCCCCAGATTCATGTCCCTCCATCTCTGCCCCCAGATTCATGTCCCTCCATCTCTGCCCCCAGATTCATGTCCCTCCATCTCTGCCCCCAGATTCATGTCCCTCCATCTCTGCCCCCAGATTCATGTCCTCTCCATCTCTGCCCCCAGATTCATGTCCCCACATCTCTGCCCCCAGATTCATGTCCCACATCTCTGCCCCCAGATTCCTGTCCCTCCATCTCTGCCCCCAGATTCATGTCCCCCATCTCTGCCCCCAGATTCATGTCCCTCCATCTCTGCCCCCAGATTCATGTCCTCTCCATCTCTGCCCCCAGATTCATGTCCCCACATCTCTGCCCCCAGATTCATGTCCCACATCTCAGCCCCCAGATTCATGTCCCACATCTCTGCCCCCAGATTCATGTCCCTCCATCTCTGCCCCCAAATTCATGTCCTCTCATCTCTGCCCCCAGATTCATGTCCCCCATCTCTGCCCCCAGATTCATGTCCCCCATCTCTGCCCCAATGTCATGCCGTCCTCTCCTTCATCTGCCCCCAGATTCACGTTCCACCTCCACATTAAACTTACCTTCTCCTCCGCTCCCTCGCCGCTCTCTGCCCGCCTCTCTCGCTGACACATGCGGCTGAAGCTGCTCACGTGCTCGCTTCGTCTCTCTCTCTCGCTGACACATGCGGCTGAAGCTGCTCGCGTGCTCGCTTCGCCGCTGCGTCTCTCTCTCGCTGACACATGCGGCTGAAGCGAGGAGCTGACCTGTGTCAGCTCCTCGCTTCACTGCTGCCGCCGGCTCCTGGCTTGTACATCGCGTCTACAAGCCAGGAGCCGGCGGCAGCAGCGAAGCGAGGAGCTGACACAGGTCAGCTCCTCGCTTCAGCCGCATGTGTCAGCGAGAGAGAGACGCAGCGGCGAAGCGAGCACGCGAGCAGCTTCAGCCGCGTGTGTCAGGGAGAGAGGCGGGCAGCGGCGAAGCGAGGAGCTGACCTGTGTCAGCTCCTTCCTTCAGCCGCATGTGTGTTCAACTCAGATCTGCGTCCTCTGGACGCAGATCTGAGTTGAAATCGGGACATACCTCCCTCCAACCGGGACCGCGGGACATGTCACCCAAATCGGGACTGTCCCGCGGAAATCGGGACGGTTGGGAGGTATGGTCTATGGGGTCCGTGTGCTCTCACTGTACACCGCTTGCCAATGTGTTTGGTAGTCCCCATGTGGACTCCCCTGAACGGATTACCGACGCAGATGTGAACGAGGCCTTAGGAAAATTTATATTCAGTGTTTACTGTACATACTGAATACAACTACACTTAATGCAGAGGCTTCTCAGCCTGCCTCCTCTCTCCCTAATGCTGCTTACTGTTACTGTCCACTTACAGAATTAGATCTGGCTTACATTTCACCTTCCAGGTGACACTGGGTTTACACCAGCGTTCGGTGTCCGTACTCAGGTTTCCGTCTTCTGCCGGCAGAAAACGGAAACCTGTCAGACCATGTCCAGCCGTGAGTGGCAAAACCATTTTTTTTAAAAAAAATGGACAAAGTCCTGCATGTCCGACTTTGTGTCTAGTTAAAAAAAAAAAAAAAAAACTGTTTCGCTGCGGAGAGCATAAAACGCTCAGCGCTGCTCACGGCAGGACACTTTTCAAACCCATTCAAATTAATGAGTTTGAAAAATGCCTGCAGGTTTCTGTTTCTTGCCCAGTTTTGGGCAGGAAACGGAAACCTGACAACGGAGACCCCGGGCTCAGATGTGAACAAGCCCTGACACATCTCTTAAATGGGTGGACAGATTAAAAAAAAAAAAAAAATCACAGGTCCTCTTTAAAACCATAGTTATGCTTTAAGGGGTTAAACTTATAGCAAATTTTATAATTCCCTATAAATTACATTAACTAATTTATTAATTAAAACATTTAATGGTCCTTTATTGGATTTAGATGCATTAAAGTCAATACTGAAATCAATTGAAAAGTAGATACAAAAGTCAAATCATCAAATATCCAAGGGCTTAGGTCCAATGGATTAGAGTATTAACCTTTAAAGCAGGCATTATAAAATGACATACCTGACATGCATCTTTAGTCCCATCAGAGTACCCTGCACAGAACATCCTTGGACTTATCTGATAGTGGTAGAGGTCGGAGCAAATATCTTGAGAAATTAACCTAAGGTCAGTCTTCTGGAGAACGTCACTGTTAGGACCTAAAATTTCAAAGTCTGATTCAGATGGTTGCAGAGATGTTGCTAACATACTTTTCTTCTTCCAGAATCACTCTTATACCCAATTTGTCTGCTTTCATATGCATGGCTGGCATCAGCACCCACTGTACTTGGGCAAGTGCCAGGGCCCCAACCTCCTGAGGGGGCCACTCGGCAGTAGCGTAAGGTATGGGCCCCACAGCCAACTGGAAATTGCTGGGACCCCGGACAGCCATGATAGCAATCGGGAAGACCGCTATATATACTGCTAATGGAGAGGGGGCCCAATGGTCACATGCAATGATGCCCACCTTAAATTCCTCTTTACTTTCTGATGTCCAAACAGGTTGTATCTACTTCTACTGGAGTGGACTGTAATACAGTACATACCATATGTCTCCCTCAGCAAAACCCCCCCAATTACGATTGTTTTTTTTTTTTTTTTGCTGCAGTGTGCATGAGTTACACCAAAAGGGGCCCACTGTGGCTCTGTTGCCCAAGGGCCCACACAAATCTGGAGCCGGCCCTGTCTATATATATATATATATATATATATATATATATATATACCGATATCAGCCATACCATGCCATTCTGTGCTTAATTCTATATAGGTTCCTCTACTACCACTACTACCAAAACACTTCTTGTAGAGTTTATGCCTGTTGAGGTATGGAGATCACAAGACTCCTTAATGGAATCAGTGTATTTTCTGCACAGTGCTGCTCTCTGATGAATATATTTTCAAAATGCATGACTTACCCATCTCATTTGCTGCCCCCCAACCTGTCAACCAGCATGTTGAACCAGTAGGGAAATGGTGGGTACTGGCAGGAAGACAAATAGGTTGAACATGTGGAGATGTAAGTGGAACAGGATGATCCAGCTGGACAAGGGCTATGTCGTAATCATGGTTGTCCTGGTCATAGTATGGATGGAGGATCAGCTGTGTAACTTTGAATGCCATCTCCTTCTGACTACTTCGACTAAGGATCACCTTTCCCAATATCACCGTCCAAACTTCAGGAGTAGCGAAACTGAAATGTGCAGATATAGTAGTCAATGCAGAGATGTATAGATTAAACCATCATTCAAGGTTTAAGAGAAAAAATGTATGTTATACCAAGGGATACTGATGTCCCTGACTATATCGGCAAATGTCATCTTGTTGGCAATACTTTTAGCTTGCTTGGATTAAATTTAAGTCTGATACAATGCTTGTTAGGAATCTTGGGGACACTCTCAAATGGGGCATCCATAGAGACAACTGAATTGACAAGTTTTAATTGGAATGTCACCTTATCTTTATGACCACCTAATGGGGATTTAGACCTCTGTAGACCACTGTCTGTCTTGGGCACTCTCTGATGATACAAGCAGGGACCCATTGACTTGCAGTTACTACTAGAGATGAGCAAATGGCATTCGATCGAATATCAGGACATTCAAGGTATTTGATTCCAATCGAATACCACGAGGCAAACGCACTAAAAATTCGTATCCCCTCCCACTTTCCCTGGCGCTTTTTTTGCACCAATAACTGCGCAGGGGAGGTGGGACAGGAACTACGACAATGGAGGCATAAAAAAAAAAAAAAAAAAAATCGGAAAAAGTAATTGGCTGGCTAAATCAGGTGACCTCCACTTTATACGAAAGGTCGATTTCAGATTGGGGTAATATGAGACTGTGAACTATGTGACTGTGAGACAGAGTACAGGCAGGGTTAGCTAGGGATTACCTTTATTTAGGTGGGAATGTTACTCACACAACTCTTTGAGGCTCTATCTCGTCGGGATCCCTGTCAGCTTGCCCATATGCGGGAGCTGACTTTTTCCCATAGGAATGCATTGACCAGTGTTGATTGGCCGAATGCCATACAGAGTACAGCATTCGTCCAATCAACGCTGGTTCTGACGGAGGCTTGTCTGTGAGGAGGCGGAGTCTAAGCTCGGTCCACAGCAGTCTCCATTGTGGTCTGATCTTAGACTCCGCCTCCGGCAGAACCAGCGTTGATTGGCTGAATGCTGTACCCTGTATGGCATTCGGCCAATCAACGCTGGTCAATGCATTCCTATGGGAAAAAGTCAGCTCCCGCATATCGCAAGCTGACAGGGATCCCAACGAGATAGTGGCGTAATACAGGTACTTGGGCTTGTTAGATGCCCCCATGCATACTTCCCATGCTGTCCCAGTTGCTTTCCAGGGTGTTGGCATCATTTCCTGGGGTGTCATAGTGGACTTGGTGACTCTCCTGAGTCGAAATGTGGCTTCCCCTGAAACAAGCATTTTTTCCCCATAGACTATAATGGGGTTCGATATTCATTCGAATAGTCAAATATTGAAGGGCTATCCGAAACGAATATCGAAACTCGAATATTTCACTGTTCGCTCATCTCTAGTTACTAGTAGAATGCACCCGCTGAATTAGAATGTATTAGGTTCCCATTTAACACAATCATAAAGCCTTATGCAGTGAACTCCTAAAGTCGTGATTGTAGAATGTAAGAACTATATTGTTTAACAGAGCAACAAAACTGGGTACTCTAGAGAATACAAGACCATGTGCCCTTATTTCTTTCACTATCTGCTGTCCGGGGAGTATCTGGAGGCCGCCATACACTGCAGGTGGTTGGCTGACGTTATCACTTTCTAATATTAAAAATACCTCTATTATAGTGCTCTGTCTCCCAAGATTGGTGGTGCCAAAGGTCTTTATTGTCTTCCCTGTGTTCTGCGGATGCATGCTATACATGCAGTTGATGACTGTGTAGTCACCGTTGGTCTTATAAATATTTAAAGGGTTCATTAATTTTTGATAAAAATCATCAGAAAGTTCCTAGGATGTTACATTAAATATTCTCCGGAACAGAAGTTGGCCTTCAGATTTAGCCAAAAAGACCAGGTACCGAGGAAAGAACTTATTTGTTATAATCTCTATTTTATTGTTCTCGTTCCTAAAATGTCACGCAGATTATGATGTGGAGTTTGAAGTCTTTGGGTCTGTAAAGCAAAATTTTAATATTATGCTGTGTAAAATGTATGTATACCATAGCAATGAAGTACCATTTTAATAGTGAGACAGCTCTGTAATGCTTGAGAATGTTATCAATGGAGCTGCTTTATGTGGGCCCCCCCAAACACAAGGGCCCTAATAGGATTGCAACCTTAGCACCCTCTACTGGTACTGATTTTTATTTATTTTTATTTATTTTTTCCTGGTAAGATAGCTATAGATAATATATTTTAATAATATATGGATTTTTTTTTAGAATAAGGAACTTTTTCTATTTTTATATTCAAAAGCAACAACAGGTTTCCCACAAAACGGAGGCAGAATTTGTAAGTAATTTACAGAGAATGTAGCATGAGAAAAATTAACTGTTATTAAAAGTGTATCTGTGTATTTTTTTTAAATTATGAATACCATTTTATTTAAATAGTCATAAACAAAAAAAATAAATAAATAAAAAATTAAGGTTTAATGTTAGAGTATATGGAATGTTAATGGTCAAAACAAATAGAAAAACAGGCATTGTTATCATTAGGAACCATTCTGGTTAAGCAGTTTTAGAAATAACAGCTAAGTTCTGAGTATTTGCCATGGGCTTCGTAACTATCGGGGTTGCAGCCATTATCACTGAACAGCTTTATGAAGCTTCATTCATTACATGGCATGTGGCAGCTCAGGTCTACTCAAATGGATAGGGCTGAGCTTCAAAGCAAGCACGGAACCTATGCAATGTACCATGTTTTTCAGTGAAGATGCCGCAGCTCTTGCCTGAACAATGATCTGCAGGTGTCCTTGGGAGGAGGTAGCCATAGGGTGTGTAGCTACTGGCCCTGGATCCATTAGGGGCCACTAAGGTTCCTCTGTCACATAAAATATACTACTATTCTGAATGGCACAAAGTAGGAAAGGGCTCTGTGTAGATTTTGCATTGGGGTTGGGGAGCTTCAAGTTGTCCCTCTGCTCCTGGTCTTGGGTGATGACCTATTTTATGAATGGATCTTCAATCTAATAGATCTACAATAACCCTATTAAATTTGGCAAACTTTACAACTCCCCTCAGCACATACATACACAGTGTAAGATATATTTAGTATATTATTCTAACATGTAGCGTTCAAGACAGCGCATACTCTGTGTATGGTATGATCAATCATACAGTCCTCATGCTCACAATTATATACATAGAAATGTAACTCAACCACACTCTATATATTACCTATCGGGAATGAAACAGTGAGCTGCAGTAAGGATCCATCTGTCCGCCACTAAGCTCCCTCCACATATATGTGCTCCTCGAACTTGCAAACTAGCCTGCCATGGCCATTCTCCTTCTTGTGCCTTAGTTCCTCCAACAATACGACTTTGCAGGGCCTGTACACCACAGTCTAAGAAAGGAAAAAGAAGAAAATTAATCATGTTAATGGCCAATATATAGGGACTTGTTCAGTTTAAAGGGGGTGTAACAAAATAATTTTTCCTAAAGAAAGATCTGTCATTGGTGTCAACTGGAATGTCTACTGGGCTCCATAATGAGGGTCCCTAGATGTATCCTGAGTAGAGGTAATATATAGAAGAATACAAGCAAAATCCAAAGGAAATCTTCCTCAGCATTAGAGATGAGCGAACACTGTTCGGATCAGCCGATCCGAACAGCACGCACCCATAGAAATGAATGGAAGCACCTGTGACGCTGACTTTGCCGGCGGCCGGCCGGCGTCACAGGTGCTTCAATTCATTTCTATGGGTGCGTGCTGTTCGGATTGGCTGATCCAAACAGTGTTCGCTCATCTCTAATGCTGAGGAAGATTTCCTTTGGATTTTGCTTGTAAATCTCTGGATCTCAGAAGTAGTGCTTTAGGATAAATCATAGACATGAATAAGTGTATTGGCTACCATTGGGTGGGAATTTGCAAACATACACCATCAAAAAAACCTACTGTAATGTCTCTGTACATTAGTTTATTAAATCCTTACGGGCATGGACAAACATATGTGTGCTGCACAGGGGCTTTAAGGACAGATGAAACCTCAGCTTTGGGGTATCAATCACTTGGCCCACTGATGGGGGGCGGGCATGAAAATGTATGGCGTCATGCCAGAAACGAATGGTTCCACATAGTTTTTGCGTAGGAGTCTTCTGCTGCCTGAGTCCACCACTACAATGGGGTCCATGCATTTATATCATCCATTTCTTTTTTACTTCTACTATTTTTGAATAGGGCAGAAATGTATTTTTGAAACATAACAAGGATATTGCAAAAGATATCTTTGGAAACTATACTGTATTTTACTAAGAAATGTCAAGTGTTTCAGGCATGCGGCTCAGTTGACCTTCCAGGAGAAAGGCCTACATCTTAAAAATAAAGAAATAAACAAGGAAATGTCACTGAATAGTACATTACTCAACCTTGTACAGAAATATGACAGGAATTCATGTGTCTGAGGCTTATGCTATGCCTAACAGTATCTAAGTTGTTATAGTATTCGTTCTAGATCGGATCTCACTGCAGTTCTGTTCATCGGAGCCGTCCGCACAGTCTTTAACAGAGTCACATTCTGGATTGGTCTTTTGTACGCAGCTCCCGTCTGCACATCTGTAGTTGAAGGCTCCGCAGGGAACAGCTGTATATAAGCAAAAAAAATAAAAATAATAATAATAATAAAAAAGACACACCATGCGTTTACAACCGTGTATGCCAAAGCATACAACCAGACTGAAGCCAGGTGAGAACAAACAGGTCTTCATGCAGGAATAAGGAAACGTTACAACTAGCAGGGAAATTCAGACTGTATTATTCTGAGGACCTCAAATGCTGTGTAATGTCCCTTCCCATTGTCCTTACAAATGTTAGTTTTGGCTTTTGTTAAAAAAAAAAATCATACACCTATATAGTGTGTATGGTGATAGAACATTATTCTGTAAGTTCATCAACTCCCTAAAAAGTGGCCACAGATTTGTGTAATCCCTTTCTTCCTGTTATATAGCACTGCGACACTGGACAGATTTGGTTTGGGATTACTTCTGTCGTCTAACTCCCCCCCCCTTCCCCCCACTTGATTCTTGCCCTTTAAACACTATACAAAGATCTGGTTTTCACTGCAGGAAACCGCCAGGGTGTCACCTCTATGAGTAGAATCCGTACACTGATAGCTGAGACAAGAGACATAGTCAGAGGACAGATCAATGTCAGGACTCATGGCAGACAGAGTATGTTTAGCACAGGGTCAGACAGGAAGGCAATACAGACATGGAATTGATATAAAGGTATAGTACAGGCAAGTAGCACAAAGTTAGGCCAGTTGCAGATGACCATGCCGTGAATTAAAAGCAAGGACGGCACATGAGGACACAGGGATGTTCCCCGTGTGACGCCCGTGCACAGGCCGTGCTTCCGCAGCTTCTTTCATTTAATGAATAGGAGCCATGTGAAATCTATATCGAAACCTGGAAAAATCTAAAAGTGGTAAAAATGCTGTCCCAGTTTCATTCTAAGATTTTACCTTCATTGCACCGCTCTTCATCTGTACCGTTCACACAGTCCTTTTTACCATCACAGATTTGTTTGGTAGGAATACACTGTCCTCCTGGGCACTGGTATTCGGCAGGACACACTGGGTTAAAACAAATGAAAAGTCTTATTGTGGGTGATACAGCGGCTTAGAAAATGTATATGTGAAATGAGGGCTGGTGTTATACTTACCACAATTCCTCTCGTCTAAACCATTGGGGCAATCCTTTACCCCATCGCATAGGGGGACACACATACCATCTGCTATACACAGGAATTCCCCAGGACAGGCTGCGTGGAGAGAAAGTTTAACATATTATCAGTAAACACTATTGTTATAATTTTGCACTAAATGGTTATCATGTAACTCACGATCTGTCTTATTGTAAAGGCTGTAAGAGACTTGAATCCCGGGGCCGGTTACTGATCTGGTACAGGTAAAAGTCAGGTTGATGTTATTAGATACTTCTTCAATTCTCTCAGTATAAGGTTCCAGCACTCTCAGCCCGCACATCCTGTAGAAAGCAACAAACAGCACTTATTATCTCATTGATCATGCTTTATACAATGGAAATATAGTCTGCACATATCCTAAAGTGGAGGTGGAACAACCTTAATCGCTTCCCATCACTGCACTGCATATTCAGGTCCTAAAAGAGCTGCTACTTTGTATTAAGATGTGAACAGGGGCTCTGTGATTTCCTTTAGAATAGCAGTTTTGGACTTCAATCTATCACATACCTCCCTCTATCACAGACCTCTGCTTATTTGCTCATTTATAGCAAATATAATCACCATTATTCATGATTCATGGTGACCTCCATCTTCCTCCGATTCCCCTCTGTAGTAATTTGCCCTAGATTGGAACTCCCTGATCTTTTGGCCCCACAAATCGAGTCTGCCTTGACAACAACCAAGCAGACGGGCTTAGTTATCCAGCACATGGCATAAAAACACAGGCACAACATGATGCCACTTGTGCCTCCTCCACCTGTTCTGTTGTGCAGTAGGGGGTTCTTTCATCTTCTCCCCCCAGTTTTGCAACTATAATTACCCTATAATAACCAAACTGATTGAAAGGTTGAGATCGTAGGGTTGCTTGAGGGCATTTTCAGAGATGGTGATCCAGGGGTTACTGGCAGTTGACATAAAGATTTATGGGTTAATTTAGGGAAATCGCTGACAGCAAATCCATAAGAAATCAGGGAAGCGCCTGCACATTTATGTCACGGTAAATGTATGGGGCAGTGTTGGATTGGCCCACCAGGCCTACAGTGGATCCTTTGGTGGGCCCAGACTCTACATCCAAGTTTGAAGGGTATTATAACCTATTTTCTAGGGGTTTCTGAAGGTTGACCAAAAAGATCATGCACGCTACCTTGCAGATACTATAGAAGTTAACAACAGTTGCTTGGATAAAGCAGGCATTAGCGACAGTTATTTGGGTACGGCAAAGTGCTACAGCAGTTTCTCAACGTTCTTCTAGAACTCTGAGCAACCTCCTAACAGTGTGGGAGAAGTCGTCCCAAGGCAACACACAGCATTCTCTCTGTTCACATAGGGTTTGTGTTCAGATCACGCAGATTCAACTTATTTAGATAAGTACCAAGTTTCACAAATTTTTGGATTTAGTTTCAACTCTGGACTGAGCTGAACACTCCATGCAGACAGGTAGCCGCAACAATGGAAACAGAGTGAAAGAAAATGTGAAAGGTGCAGATTTTGCAACAGATTCTGCTTAAAAAATCTGTCTGCAAGAAACTCTTGTGTGAGCTTACCCTAACATGGAGACATCGAGGCTATACCTCGTAAAAACAACACTGTTGTAGAATCAGAAGGAAGAATCATCGCTCTACCCTCTTTCCAGAAAATACCAGAAGGTACGATAAGTTACGACTTAGCCATCATCTCCCACCTAAGGCCAAGCTTATAGAAGGTGGTGACTTCCCCCTGCGGGTGTCCTATGCTCAGGTATTGGAAAACCAGGGCCCATAACCATTGCATTACAGGGTCCATTGTCTGTGACCAACCCTGGGATAGGGGGCTCATGACCAACACCACTTTTAATCATATTCAGTCTTTACTAGCTCACGTCATATTTTGTTACTGCATTAAAAGGGAAAATTAAGGAGCAAATGCAGTTGTACCTTCGATTCTGGATGATCCACTGTCCTTGCAAACATGGGGCATATGTGTACTGTCCTGTCAGCTTGTAGCCTTCAAACCTCAGAGCAACCCCGTACTCTGGAGAGGGCACCTGAAATGACAATAAGAACCCCAATAATACCACATACACATGCAGCTAAGAGCCTATAATAATGGTGTCGTCACATTTTTTTTAATGTAGATTGTGAGCCCTACATAGAGCTTACAATGTACATTTTTTCCCCTATCGGTATGTCTTCTTGGAATATGGGATGGAAATCCATGCAAACATGGGGAGAACATACAAACTCCTTGCAGATGGTTTTTTGCCCTTGGCGGGATTTGAACACCAGGACTCCAGCGCTACAAGGCTGCAGTGCTAACCACTGAGCCACCATGTGGCCCCAACATCAGGGAGGCTTCCAAAAAAAAAAAGGTGAGTGAATCTCTTAGGATTAAGCCAAATGCTTCCTCATGTGCCAGGCTCTTTGTCATAGTATTTGTGACATGGGCATGTTATGTGGCGGTAGCGGAATGGGCAATATATTGGCATGTCCATGTTCCAAAAAGGGGCATGGTACATTCCAAATGCCACATTACTACCCATCGCCACATTTCTACCCTTCTACACCAGAAAACTATATCCCCCTCTATGTACTGATAGTAAAGATTGCTTTGCTCACTGTTATGTTCCAGGTGCAATACGGATGTGGCGGGTAGTAGAAGGGATAATAAGGTGTCCTTAGGTGGCCCTGGACATGGAATCCTTCCTTCAACACAATGCTCTCTTCACAGGCTAAAAATAGAAATAACCATATGAATATCCCATTACCGAGCAGAAGCATATCCATAAATGTAACTCAATACCAAAAAATACTTAGCTTAGTGATATAATCAGGTTAACATAATGAAATCAACAATTAGCCTGTAAATAAATCTCATGTTATGGTTTCCAGTAATGTTTCCATATACTTGGTACAGCAGAATAGATAAAGAAGAGGCGAAGAGAGCGAAATAGTCAAAAGATGTCTTGTGATGTGTTACATTCATGTCTGCACAACTGGAGAAACTTTGCTAGTAATCTTGATCAAAAATATCCCGGTGTTTCTGTATATGGCTCTTATGTATATAAGATTATTGAGAACTGGGTCTCAAAATTAGGAACCTTACCTCAAAAAGTACATCGCCCATACACCATTGCTACACCACTTCCATACTACACTTGCACTACTACATAAGCCCTAGTTGTAGGAGCAGCCCCACATGGTTCATATTGCATTGTTTACTATGTGTTGCTATGTTAAAGGGGTTAAGTTCTGAAGAATATATAGACTCTATTCGTTAGATAGAAGATAAATAGGTGGTCATGGGTATCTGAAGGCTGAGACCCCCACTGTATCTGAGAATGGGGGTATTTTACCCCCATTATGAATTCAGCCTGACTGCAGCCACTGGCTGACTGTAGGCATATCCTATTCTGGAATGGGCACATCCAAGCTCCCATTCATGTCAATGGGAAGACCCCAGATGACTGAGCGCTGTACTTTGGCTATCTCCAGTCCTCTAATAGTAGTGAATAGGAGCTTGGATGTGTGCCATATGTAGGCATGCCCCTCTCTAGAAGGGAGATATCCAAGCTCCTACTATTGGAGCACTGGAGATAGCCAAAGTACTGCACTCAGTTATCTGTGGCACTCATATGGACATGAATGGGAGCTTGGACACATCTATTCCAGCAAGGGGCACACCAACATTCTCCTGATCGGTGGGATTGTCGGTGGTCAGACCCCACCGATCAGCTATTTATCCTCTAGTCTATAGGGCATAAATATTCTTATGCCTTGCTGTATATGTGTGTTTATAGCTCCCTATATTATAAAAATGAATTTCTGTCTGTCTGTCTGTGCTCTAATGCGAACCAAACGACTGGACCGATCTTCACCAAATTTGGTACAGAGATACTTCAGATATCCGGGAAGGTTTAAGACGAGACTCCAACTCGCTCGGACGTACCGTTGCTGAGATACAGCATTTCAAACACAGTGCCCCCCCCCCCTTAGCCAATACAAACCTGCAAGACTTTCACTCATATTCCAACTGCAATACACACGGTCACTCCACATGCACAATACAACACTGATATCCAAACTGAGATACACGCATCAGAGGATTAGATACACAGATCAGCACACAGTATCACACGCCAGAGGATTAGATACACGGGTCTGCACACAGTCCCACAAACCAGAGAATTAAATACGCACTTCTGCACACAGTTCCACACACTGAAGGATTAGATACGCGCGTCTGCACACGGTTCCACATACCGAAGGATTAGATACAGGTGTCTACACACAGTTCCACACTCCAGAGGATTAGATACGCGCGTCTGCACACATTTGTACACGCCATACGATTAGATACACGCGTCTTCACACAGTTCCACACTCCAGAGGATTAGATACGCGCGTCTGCACACAGTACCACATGCCATAGGATTACATACGCGCGTCTGCACACAGTACCACATGCTGGGGGATTGGATACATACGTCTACACACAGTTCCACACACTGTAGGATTAGATACGCACCTCTTCACACAATACCACACAGGGGAGGATTAGATACACGTGTCTTCACACAGTTGTACACGCCATAGGATTAGATACATGCGTCTTCACACAGTACCACATGCAGTAAGATTAGATACACGCGTCTACACACAGTTCCACACGCCAAAGGATTAGATACGAGCCTCTTCACACAATACCACACAGGGGAGGATTAGATATGTGTGTGTGCACACAGTACCACACTTTGGAGGATTAGATACATGCCTCTGCACACAGTACCACAAGCCAGAGAATTAGATACGCGTCTCAGCACACAGTATCACACGGGGAGGATTAGATACGCTCATCTACACACAGTACCACATGCCATAGGATTATATACGCACGTCTGCACAGAGTACCACATGCCGGGGGATTGGATACATGCTTCTACACACAGTTCCACACACTGTAGGATTAGATACGCACCTCTTCACACAATACCACACAGGGGAGGATTAGATACACGTGTCTTCACACAGTTGTACACGCCATAGGATTAGATACACGCGTCTGCACACAGTACCACATGACGTAGGATTAGATACGCGCGTCTACACACAGTACCACATGGGGGAGGATTAGATACGCGCGTCTGCACACAGTACCACATGCCGTAGAATTAGATACGCGCATCTACACACAGTTCCACACTCCAGAGGATTAGATATGCGCGTCTGCACACAGTTGTACACGCCATAGGATTAGATACACACATCTGCACAGAGTACCACATGCCGTAGGATTAGATACACACGTCTACACACAGTTCCACACTCCAGAGGATTAGATACGCGCGTCTGCACACAGTTGTACACGCCATAGAATTAGATACACGCGTCTGCACACAGTACCACATGCAGTAGGATTAGATACGCGACTCTTCACACAGTACCACACAGGGGAGGATTAGATACGTGTGTGCACACAGTATCACACTTTGGAGGATTAGATACATGCCTCTGCACACAGTACCACAAGCCAGAGAATTAGATACGCGTCTCAGCACACAGTATCACACGGGGGAGGATTAGATACGCGCCTCTTCACACAATACCACACAGGGGAGGATTAGATACAGGCCTCTGCATACAGTACCACATGCCAGAGAATTAGATACGCGTCTCAGCACACAGTTCCACATGGGGGAGGATTAGATACGCGCATCTGCACACAGTACCACACGCCAGAGTCATTAGATACGCGCGTCTGCACACAGTTTCACTTACTGGAGGATTAGATACGCGCCTCTTCACACAATATCACATGGGGAGGATTAGATATGTGCATCTGCACAAAGTACCACACCAACAAGAATTAGACATTTGCATCTAAACACAGTACTACACGGGGAAAGATTAGATACAGCTTTACTCCAGGTATCCATAACAACTGATCACAGGTTTTTCACTGACATCCAAAATGAGATACACATAATCACATGACGCTTATGGACATACACACAAACCACATACAAAATACACCAGTGCAAAATTGGACAATTCTTATGGGGCCAGTACACAAACATAAAATGTAATATACCCGTGCGAAGCCGGGTCCTCCCTCTAGTATCTCCCTATATTATAAAAATGAATTTCTGTCTGTCTGTCTGTCTGTCTGTCTGTGCTCTAATGCGAACCAAACGACTGGACCGATCTTCACCAAATTTGGTACAGAGATACTTCAGGTATCCGGGAAGGTTTAAGACGAGACTCCAACTCGCTCGGACGTACCGTTGCTGAGATACAGCATTCCAAACACAATGCCCCCCCCTTAGCCAATACAAACCTGCAAGTCTTTCACTCATATTCCAACTGCAATACACATGGTCACTCCACATACACAACCCAACACTGATATCCAAACTGAGATACATGCATCAGAGGATTAGATACACAGATCAGCACACAGTATCACACGCCAGAGGATTAGATACACGCATCTGCACACAGTCCCACAAACCAGAGGATTAAATATGCGCTTCTGTACACAGTTCCACATGCCGAAGGATTAGATACACGCGTCTGCACAAAGTACCGCACGCCGGGGGATTGGATACATGCGTCTGCACACAGTTCCACACACCAGAGCATAAGATATGCACATCTACACACAGTTCCACATGCCGTAGGATTAGATACGCGCCTCTTCACACAATACCACACAGGGGGGGATTAGATACGTGTGTCTGCACACAGTACCACACTTTGGAGGATACATGCCTCTGCACACAGTACCACAAGCCAGAGAATTACATACACGTCTCAGCACACAGTACCACACAGGGGAGGATTAGATACACGCATCTGCACACAGTACCACATGCCAGAGGATTAGATACGCGTATCTGCACACAGTACCACACGCCAGAGGATTAGATACGCGCGTCTGCACACAGTACCACATGCCGTAGGATTAGATATATGCCTCTTCACACAATACCACACAGGGGAGGATTAGATACATGTGTCTGCATACAGTACCACACTTTGGAGGATTAGATACATGCCTCTGCACACAGTACCACAAGCCAGAGAATTACATACACGTCTCAGCACACAGTACCACACAGGGAGGATTAGATACACGCGTCTGCACACAGTATCACATGCCGTAGGATTAGATACGCGCGTCTACACACAGTTCCACATGCCGTAGGATTAGATACGCGCCTCTTCACACAATACCACACAGGGGGGGATTAGATACGTGTGTCTGCACACAGTACCACACTTTGGAGGATACATGCCTCTGCACACAGTACCACAAGCCAGAGAATTACATACACGTCTCAGCACACAGTACCACACAGGGGAGGATTAGATACACGCATCTGCACACAGTACCACATGCCAGAGGATTAGATACGCGTATCTGCACACAGTACCACACGCCAGAGGATTAGATACGCGCGTCTGCACACAGTACCACATGCCGTAGGATTAGATATATGCCTCTTCACACAATACCACACAGGGGAGGATTAGATACATGTGTCTGCATACAGTACCACACTTTGGAGGATTAGATACATGCGTCTGCATACAGTACCACATGCTGTAGGATTAGATACGTGCATCTACACACAGTTCCACATGCCGTAGGATTAGATACGCACCTCTTCACACAGTACCACACAGGGGAGGATTAGATACGTGTGTCTGCATACAGTACCGCACTTTGGAGGATTAGATACATGCCTCTGCACACAGTACCACAAGCCAGAGAATTAGATACGCGCATCAGCACACAGTACCACACAGAGAGGATTAGATACACGCGTCTGTACACAGTATCACATGCCGTAGGATTAGATACGCGCGTCTACACACAGTTCCACATGCCGTAGGATTAGATACGCACCTCTTCACACAATACCGCACAGGGGAGGATTAGATACGTGTGTCTGCACACAGTACCACACTTTGGAGGATTAGATACATGCCTCTGCACACAGTACCACAAGCCAGAGAATTACATACACGTCTCAGCACACAGTACCACACAGGGGAGGATTAGATACACGCATCTGCACACAGTACCACATGCCAGAGGATTAGATATGTGCATCTGCACACAGTACCACACAGGGGAGGATTAGATACGCGCATCTGCACACAGTACCACATGCCAGAGGATTAGATACGCGTATCTGCACACAGTACCACACGCCAGAGGATTAGATACGCGCGTCTGCACACAGTAACACATGCCGTAGGATTAGATATATGCCTCTTCACACAATACCACACAGGGGAGGATTAGATACATGTGTCTGCATACAGTACCACACTTTGGAGGATTAGATACACGCGTCTGCATACAGTACCACATGCTGTAGGATTAGATACGTGCATCTACACACAGTTCCACATGCCGTAGGATTAGATACGCACCTCTTCACACAGTACCACACAGGGGAGGATTAGATACGTGTGTCTGCATACAGTACCACACTTTGGAGGATTAGATACATGCCTCTGCACACAGTACCACAAGCCAGAGAATTAGATACGCGCATCAGCACACAGTACCACACAGGGAAGAATTAGATACGCGCATCTGCACACAGTACCACACGCCAAAGGATTAGATACGCGTGTCTACACACAGTTCCACACGCCGTAGGATTAGATATGCGACTCTTCACACAATACCACACAGGGAAGGATTAGATATGTGCATCTGCACACAGTTCCACACACCAGAGGATTAGATAAGCACGTCTGCACACAGTACCACATGCCGTAGGATTAGATATGCGCGTCTGCTTACAGTTCCACATGTCAGATGATTAGATACGCACATCTTCACACAGTTGTACACGCCATAGGATTAGATACACGCGTCTGCATACAGTACCACATGCTATAGGATTAGATACGTGCGTCTACACACAGTTTCACATGCCGTAGGATTAGATACGCGCCTCTTCACACAATACCACACAGGGGAGGATTAGATACGTGCATCTGAACACAGTACCACACGTTGGAGGATTAGATACAAGCCTCTGCACACAGTACCACATGCCAGATAATTAGATACGCGTCTCAGCACACAGTACCACACGGGGGAGGATTAGATACGTGCATCTGCACACAGTACCTCATGCCAGAGGATTAGATACACCTGTCTGCACACAGTACCACACGCCAGAGGATTAGATACGCGCATCTGCACATAGTACCACATGCCGTAAGATTAGATATGCACATCTGCACACAGTTTCACTTACCGGAGGATTAGATACGTCCCTCTTCACACAATGCCACATGGGGGAGGATTAGATACACACATCTGCACACAGTACCACACGCCGGAGGATTAGATATGTGCATCTGCACACAGTACCACACCAACAAGGATTAGATACTTGCGTCTAAACACAGTACTACACGAGGAAGGATTAGATACAGCTTTACTCCAGGTATCCATAACAACTGATCACAGGTTTTTCACTGATATCCAAAATGAGATACACATAATCACATGACGCTTATGGACATACACACGAACCACATACAAAATACACCAGTGCAAAATTGGACATTTCTTATGGGGCCACTACACAAACATAAAATGTAATATACCCGTGCGAAGCCGGGTGCTCCCTCTAGTCTCCCTATATTATAAAAATGAATTTCTGTCTGTCTGTCTGTCTGTGCTCTAATGCGAACCAAACGACTGGACCGATCTTCACCAAATTTGGTACAGAGATACTTCAGGTATCCGGGAAGGTTTAAGACGAGACTCCAACTCGCTCAGACGTACCGTTGCTGAGATACAGCATTCCAAACACAGTGCCCCCCCCTTAGCCAATACAAACCTACAAGACTTTCACTCATATTCCAACTGCAATACACACGGTCACTCCACATGCACAATACAACACTCATATCCAAACTGAGATACATGCATCAGAGGATTAGATACACAGATCAGCACACGGTATCACACGCCAGAGGATTAGATACGCACTTCTGCACACAGTTCCACACACTGAAGGATTTGATACGTGCATCTGCACACGGTTCCACATGCCGACGGATTAGATACAGGCGTCTACACACAGTTCCACACTCCAGAGGATTAGATACGCGCATCTGCACACATTTGTACACACCATAGGATTAGATACACGCGTCTGCACAGAGTACCACATGCCGTAGGATTAGATACACACGTCTACACATAGTTCCACACTGCAGAGGATTAGATACGCGCATCTGCACACAGTTGTACACACCATAGGATTAGATACACGTGTCTGCACACAGTACCACATGCAGTAGGATTAGATACACGCGTCTACACATAGTTCCACATGCCGAAGGATTAGATACGCGCCTCTTCACACAATATCACACAAGAGAGGATTAGATACGTGTGTGTGCACACAGTACCACACTTTGGAGGATTAGATACGCGCGTCTGCACACAGTCCCACACGGGGGAGGATTAGATACGCGCCTCTTCACACAATACCACACAGAGGAGGATTAGATACACGTGTCTTCACACAGTTGTACACGCCATAGGATTAGATACAAGCGTCTGCACACAGTACCACGTCGTAGCATTAGATATGCGTGTCTGCACACAGTACCACTTGCCGTAGGATTAGATACGCGCATCTACACACAGTTCCACACTCCAGAGGATTAGATGCGCGCATCTGCACACATTTGTACACGCCATAGAATTAGATACACACGTCTGCACAGAGTACCACATGCCGTAGGATTAGATACATGCATCTACATACAGTTCCACACTCCAGAGGATTAGATACGCGCGTCTGCACACAGTTGTACACACCATAGGATTAGATACACGTGTCTGCACACAGTACCACATGCAGTAGGATTAGATACGCGCGTCTACACATAGTTCCACACGCCGAAGGATTAGATACGCGCCTCTTCACACAATACCACACAAGGGAGGATTAGATACGTGTGTGTGCACACAGTACCACACTTTGGAGGATTAGATACATGCCTCTGCACACAGTACCACAAGCCAGAGAATTTGATACGCGTCTCCCCACACAGTATCACACGGGGGAGGATTAGATACGCGCGTCTGCACACAGTACCACACGGGGGAGGATTAGATACGCGCGTCTGCACACAGTACCACATAGGGGAGGATTAGATACGCGCGACTACACACAGTACCACATGCCATAGGATTAGATACGCGCGTCTGCACACAGTACCACATGCCGGGGGATTGGATACGCGCGTCTACACACAGTTCCACACGCCATAGGATTAGATATGCGCCTCTTCACACACTACCACACAGGGGAGGATTAGATACACGTGTCTTCACACAGTTGTACACGCCATAGGATTAGATACACGCGTCTGCACACAGTAACATATGCCGTAGGATTAGATACGCGCGTCTACACACAGTACCAGATGTTGTAGCATTAGATACGCGTGTCAGCACACAGTACCACTTGCCGTAGGTTTAGATACGCGCATCTACACACAGTTCCACACTCCAGAGGATTAGATACGCACATCTGCACACATTTGTACACGCCATAGGATTAGATACACACGTCTGCACAGAGTATCACATGCCGTAGGATTAGATACACGCGTTTACATACAGTTCCACACTCCAGAGGATTAGATACGCGCGTCTGCACACAGTTGTACACGCCATAGGATTAGATACACGCGTCTGCACACAGTACCACATGCAGTAGGATTAGATACACGCGTTTACATACAGTTCCACACTCCAGAGGATTAGATACGCGCCTCTTCACACAATACCACACAGGGGAGGATTAGATACGTGTGTGTGAACACAGTACCACAGTTTGGAGGATTAGATGCATGCCTCTGCACACAGTAACACAAGCCAGAGAATTAGATACGCGTCTCAGCACACAGTATCACACAGGGGAGGATTAGATACGCGCGTCTACACACAGTACCACATGCCATAGGATTAGATACACGCGTCTACACATAGTTCCACACACCGAAGGATTAGATATGCGCCTCTTCACACAATACCACACAAGGGAGGATTAGATACGTGTGTGTGCACACAGTACCACACTTTGGAAGATTAGATACATGCCTCTGGACACAGTACCACAAGCCAGAGAATTAGATACGCGTTTCCGCACACAGTATCACACGGGGGAGGATTAGATACGCGTGTCTGCACACAGTACCACACGGGGGAGGATTAGATACGTGCGTCTACACACAGTACCACATGCCGGGGGATTGGATACGCGCGTCTACACACAGTACCACATGCCATAGGATTAGATACGCGTGTCTGCACACAGTACCACATGTCGGGGGATTGGATACGCGCGTCTACACACTGTTCCACACGCCATAGGATTAAATACGCACCTCTTCACACAATACCACACAGGGGAGGATTAGATACACGTGTCTTCACACAGTTGTACACGCCATAGGATTAGATACACACGTCTGCACAGAGTACCACATGCCGTAGGATTAGATACACGCATCTACATACAGTTCCACACTCCAGAGGATTAGATACACACGTCTGCACAGTTATACACGCCATAAGATTAGATACACACATCTGCACACAGTACCACATGCTGTAGGATTAGATACGTGCGTCTACACACAGTTCCACATGCCAAAGGATTAGATACGCGCCTCTTCACACAATACCACACAGGGGAGGATTAGATACATGCATCTGAATACAGTACCACACTTTGGAGGATTAGATACATGCATCTGCACACAGTACCACATGCCAGATAATTAGATACGCATCTCAGCACACAGTACCACATGGGGGAGGATTAGATACGCGCATCTGCACACAGTACCTCACGCCAGGGATTAGATACACCTGTCTGCACACAGTACCACACGCCAGAGGATTAGATACACGCGTCTGCACATAGTACCACATGCTGTAAGATTAGATATGCACGTCTGCACACAGTTTCATTTACCGGAGGATTAGATACGTGCCTCTTCACACAATGCCACACAGGGGAGGATTAGATAAACACATCTGTACACAGTACCACACCAACAAGGATTAGATACAGTCTAAACACAGTACTGCATGGGGAAGGATTAGATACAGCTTTACTCCAGGTATCCATAACAACTGATCACAGGTTTTTCACTGATATCCAAAATGAGATACACATAATCACATGACGCTTATGGACATACACACAAACCACATAAAAAATACATCAGTACAAAATTGGACAATTCTTATGAGGCCACTACACAAACATAACATGTAATATACCCGTGCGAAGTCGGGTCATCCCTCTAGTATATATATATATATATATATATATATATATATATATATATATATATATATATATCTCCCTATATTATAAAAATGAATTTCTGTCTGTCTGTGCTCTAATGCGAACCAAACGACTGGACCGATCTTCACCAAATTTGGTACAGAGATACTTTAGGTATCCGGGAAGGTTTAAGACAAGACTCCAACTCGCTCGGACATACCGTTGCTGAGATACAGCATTCCAAATACAATGCCCCCCCCTTAGCTAATACAAACCTGCAAGTCTTTCACTCATATTCCAACTGCAATACACACGGTCACTCCACATGCACAATACAACACTCATATTCAAACTGAGATACAGGCATCAGAGGATTAGATACACAGATCAGCACACAGTATCACACGCCAGAGGATTAGATACACACGTCTGCACACAGTCCCACAAACCAGAGGATTAAATACGCACTTCTGCACACAGTTCCACATGCCGAAGGATTAGATACACGCGTCTGCACAAAGTACCACACGCCAGGGGATTGGATACAGGCGTCTACACACAGTACCACATGCCAAAGGATTGGATACACGCATCTGCACATAGTTCCACACACCAGAGCATAAGATATGCACATCTGCACACAGTACCATATGCCGTAGGATTAGATACGTGCATCTACACACAGTTCCACATGTCGTAGGATTAGATACGCGCCTCTTCACACAATACCACACAGGGGAGGATTAGATACGTGTGTCTGCACACAGTACCACACTTTGGAGGATTAGATACATGCCTCTGCAAACAGTACCACAAGCCAGAGAATTACATACACGTCTCAGCACACAGTACCACACAGGGAGGATTAGATAAACGCCTCTGCACACAGTACCACATGCCGTAGGATTAGATACGCGCGTCTACACACAGTTCCACATGCCGTAGGATTAGATACGCACCTCTTCACACAATACCGCACAGGGGAGGATTAGATACGTGTGTCTGCACACAGTACCACACTTTGGAGGATTAGATACATGCCTCTGCACACAGTACCACAAGCCACAGAATTACATACATGTCTCAGCACACAGTACCACACGGGGGAGGATTAGATACGCACATCTGCACACAGTACCACATGCCAGAGGATTAGATATGTGCATCTGCACACAGTACCACACAGGGGAGGATTAGATACGCGCATCTGCACACAGTACCACATGCCAGAGGATTAGATACGTGCATCTGCACACAGTACCACACGCCAGAGGATTAGATACGTGCGTCTGCACACAGTACCACATGCCGTAGGATTAGATATATGCCTCTTCACACAATACCACACAGGGGAGGATTAGATACATGTGTTTGCATACAGTACCACACTTTGGAGGATTAGATACATGCCTTGCACACAGTACCACAAGCCAGAGAATTATATACGCGTCTCAGCACACAGTACCACACAGAGAGGATTAGATACACGCGTCTGCACACAGTACCACATGCTGTAGGATTAGATACGCGCATCTACACACAGTTCCACATGCTGTAGGATTAGATACGCACCTCTTCACACAGTACCACACAGGGGAGGATTAGATACGTGTGTCTGCATACAGTACCACACTTTGGAGGATTAGATACATGCCTCTGCACACAGTACCACAAGCCAGAGAATTAGATACATGCATCAGCACACAGTACCACACAGGGAAGAATTAGATACGCGCATCTGCACACAGTACCACACGCCAAAGGATTAGATATGCGCGTCTACACACAGTTCCACACGCCGTAGGATTAGATATGCGACTCTTCACACAATACCACACAGGGAAGGATTAGATACGTGTGTCTGCATACAGTACCACACTTTGGAGGATTAGATACAAGCATCTGCACACAGTACCACAAGCCAGAGGATTAGATACGCGCATCTGCACAGTACCACATGCCGTAGGATTAGATACGCGCTTCTACACACAGTTCCACTCGCCGTAGGATTAGATACACGCCTCATCACACAATACCACACAGGGGAGGATTAGATATGCGCATCTGCACAAGTTCCACACACCATAGGGTTAGATAAGCACGTGTGCACACAGTACCACATGCCGTAGGATTAGATACGTGCGTCTGCTTACAGTTCCACATGTCAGACGATTAGATACGCACATCTTCACACAGTTGTACACGCCATAGGATTAGATACACGCGTCTGCATACAGTACCACATGCTGTAGGATTAGATACGTGCGTCTACACACAGTTCCACATGCCGTAGGATTAGATACGCGCCTCTTCACACACTACCACACAGGGGAGGATTAGATACGTGCGTCTGAACACAGTACCACACTTTGGAGGATTAGATACATGCCTCTGCACACAGTACCACATGCCAGATAATTAGATACGCGTCTCAGCACACAGTACCACACGGGGGAGGATTAGATACGTGCATCTGCACACAGTACCACACGCCAGAGGATTAGATACGCGCGTCTGCACATAGTACCACATGCCGTAAGATTAGATATGCACGTCTGCACACAGTTTCACTTACCGGAGGATTAGATACGTGCCTCTTCACACAATGCCACACGGGGGAGGATTAGATACACACATCTGCACACAGTACCACACGCCGGAGGATTAGATATGTGCATCTGCACACAGTACCACACCAACAAGGATTAGATACTTGCGTCTAAACACAGTACTACACGGGGAAGGATTAGATACAGCTTTACTCCAGGTATCCAATAACAACTGATCACAGGTTTTTCACTGATAGCCAAAATGAGATACACATAATCACATGACGCTTATGGACATACACACAAACCACATACAAAATACACCAGTGCAAAATTGGACATTTCTTATGGGGCCACTACACAAACATAAAATGTAATATACCTGTGCGAAGCCGGGTCCTCCCTCTAGTATATATATATATATATATATATATATATATATATTTATATACACACACACACACACACACACACACACTGTATGTGTGTGTACAATCAATCTGTCTGAGACATTTTTACATATCTCTCCCCTATATTCGGATGGGACATTGTTCCTTATTGTTCCTTCTGATTTTCATCATTACTTACACTTTTAATAAATATTAAAGTTTCTCTTTTATTTATAGAGATAGTTACCAAATTATATAGTGATATAGAGGTGCTAGCAGAGGATATAGAAGTGAGCGAGAGGTGAATTATAATAGCAGCAGATGGGGAGGAGATCACATTTTAATACAAGATTTTCTGCTTTACAAGATACATTGAGCAGCTTTTCACATAAAGTTACCATTAGAAAATCACGTGTTAAATATGGGATGCCGCAAACATGTGAGTCTAGTAAAGTTTTTATTGATGTCATTGAAGGCAAATAACTAGAACACAAGTTGTTTTATGTGACTGCAAAACTAAACTGGCTTGGCAGAAATGGCCTTGTATGATAAGGGGTAATACCAAGGAGGAGGCCCTGTAAACTAAGGCGCCGTTCATACGGTGCAAGAGGAGGTGGATTTTGGCGCTAAACATCATAATCATAATCTGCCCCCTCACAATAGCGGTCTATGTAGACCGCTAGTGCTCTTTTTTCCTTGAGTGGCATGTTGCCACTCACGGAAAAAAGAAGCAAGCTGCCCTTTCTTAGGGTGGATTCCGCGGCTGATTCAGCCACCGCGTCCGCCTCGTGGCAGCACTCTCCTGACTAGGCCCTTTCATTTGGGTCTAATCCGGAGTGGAAAGCCATGATGGGATGCCATGCACTGCACCAGCATCCCTTCGCGGCAGCCGCGATGGAATATGCACTGCGGAATCCCTGTGTGAACTAGCACTAAGGTGGCTCACAAGACTGTGAATATAACTAAACACCAGTATTATAGACAGCACATGGTAAGTGGGGGCCCTGTCACAGATTTTGCATTGGGGTCCAGGATCTTCTGATGACAAGCACAGCCCCTAAGCAATGTGTGGATGCTGTATATTAGCTTCTTCAACTAGATAATCGGTGGTCGGAGTGTCGGATCGCAGCCAATCGTATATTATTGACTTACCCTAAGTATAGATCATCATCCTGTAAATCCCAGAAAACCCCTTCAGTTTCCTGTATTCTGTTTTCATGTCCAATATTCAGCCTTATTAATTTTGTTATATATCCGTATAGGGATTGGCTGTTTTTTTCTGATTTATTATATAATTCTTGATACATGCAGCTACCACTAGGGGAGATAAGTTTATACAGATCGTATTGAGCAATGGGAGCCGTATACATATAGATGCAGCTAGCGTCTTCTGACAGATTCAGGTAGTTGCGCCTTGTTAGTGACACAAACACTAGCTCACTATCAGACCCCCTCCCATAATGGTAACATAGCAGGTGCATGCCCTCACTCTATTATAGTAGGGCCTTATTCACAGATTCTTAAGGATTTAAGGATGCATTTTCCAAGAAAAACAGGAACCATGTTTTTTGTTTGTTTGTTTTTAAATCATATACTTTAAATATATGGATGGCATCTGTGTGCTGTCCATGATGTACACAAACCAATGGACATCTTAGGCGCAAAATATGGGCAGCACACCGCTGTGATTTATGGAAATGTGAATAAGACCTAATACAACTCACTCTTTCTTGGATGTGACTAGCAGAGAAGTTGCTCTGGAGCCAAATAACTAAATAGGCCCATTCCACTCAGACATGAGGAACAGTTATGGAGTTGGCTTGCCTCGTGAAAGGCAATGGTGTAGATTTAATAGTGTGGCCATGACTATACACTGGCATAAATGTGGCATATCCTTGTGGCATCTCCACGCAAGTCAACATATCCAACTTGAGCTAAAATTTTTTAGACTTGTTAGACATACAAATGTGCATTATTCTGTACTGACATCGAGTGCATTACTTTGGACTGACATCATTGAGTGCACTATTCTGTACTGGCATCATTGAGTGCACTATTGTAGACTGAAATCACAGTGTACACTATTATGTACTGACATCATTGAGTGCACTATTCTGGACTGGCATAATTGAGTGCACTATTCTGGACTGAAATCATTGAGTGCACTATTCTGGACTGGCATCACTTAGTGCACTATTCTGAACTGACATCACTGTGTGCACTATTCCGGACTGGCATCACTTAGTGCACTATTATGGACTGGCATCACTGTGTGCATTTACTTCTATACTGTGATATCACTGGGAGCAATATTCCTGAATTGTGACATCACTGTGTGAATTGTTACTGTATTGTGATATTGCTGAGTGAATCCCTGTACTGTGAAATCATTATATGCATTATTCCTATACTGTGACATCACCCTGTTCACTATTTCTGTACAGTGACATAGTTATGTGCATAATTCCATTACATTACTGTGTGCATTATCCCTGTACTGTGACATCACTGTGTACATTATCCCTATATTGTGACATCGCTTTTTGTATTTTCTCTGTATTGTTCCATCATTGTGTACATTAGTCCTGTACTATAACATCACTGTGTGCATTATTCTTGTGACACTGCAATGCATTATTTCTGTATGGTGGCATCACGACGTGTATTATTTCTGCACTGTAACATCAGTCCACACAATCCACACAAGTCAACACATCCAACTTGAGCTAAAATTTTTCAGACTTGCTAGACATACAAATGTGCATTATTCTGTACTGACATCATTGAGTGCACTATTGTGGACTGAAATCACCGTGTACACTATTATGTACTGACATCATTGAGTGCACTATTCTGGACTGGCATAATCGAGTGCACTATTCTGGACTGGCATCATTGAGTGCACTATTCTGGACTGGCATAATCGAGTGCACTATTCTGGACTGGCATCATTGAGTGCACTATTCTGGACTGAAATCACTGTGTGCACTATTCTGGACTGACATAATTGAGTGCACTATTCTGTACTGACATCGAGTGCACTATTCTGGACTGGCATTATTGAGAGCACTATTCTGGCCTGGCATTATTGAGAGCACTATTCTGGCCTGGCATCACTGAGTGCACTATTCTGTACTGACATCCTTGAGTGCACTATACTGGACTGACATCACTGTGTGCACTATTCTGGACTGGCATCACTTAGTGCACTATTCTGGACTGGCATCACTTAGTGCACTATTCTGGACTGACATCATTGAGTGCACTATTCTGGACTGGCATCACTGTGTGCACTATTCTGGACTGGCATCACTTAGTGCACTATTCTGGACTGACATCACTGAGTGCACTATTCTGGACTGACATCACTTAGCGCACTATTCTGGACTGACATCATTGAGTGCACTATTCTGGACTGGCATCACTATGTGCACTATTCTGGACTGGCATTACTTAGTGCACTATTCTGGACTGACATCACTGTGTGCACTATTCTGGACTGACATCACTGTGTGCACTATTCTGGACTGACATCACTGTGTGCACTATTCTGGACTGACATCACTGTGTGCATTACTTCTGTACTGTGATATCACTGGGAGCAATATTCCTGAATTGTGACATTGCTGTGTGAATTGTTACTGTATTGTGATATTGCTGAGTGAATCCCTGTACTGTGAAATCATTATATGCTTTATTCCTATACAGTGACATCACCCTGTACACTATTCCTGTACAGTGACATAGTTATGTGCATAATTCCATTACATTACTGTGTGCATTATCCCTGAATTGTGACATCACTGTGTACATTATCCCTATATTGTGACATCGCTTTTTGTATTATCTCTGTATTGTTCCATCATTGTGTGCATTAGTCCTGTACTATAACATCACAGTGTGCATTATTCTTGTACTGTGACCCTGCAATGCATTATTTCTGTACGGTGGCATCACTACGTGTATTATTTCTGCACTGTAACATCAGTCTGTGCATTATTCTGGAAACCAAATAATTGGATTCCTTTCATAGTAGCTGCTGAAGGTGGTTATAGTGATGTGAGTGAAGTGAGGCCTCATTTCATTAAGGAGCCCCGTGGTTCCTAGTTATGCCCCAATATAATTCTTGTCATCACAGTATGTACAGTGGTGGCAGGTGTACAGCCCACAGGGGGCTACCGGGGCATGTACCCCAGGTACTGGTTGTCAGAAATGGCGCCAATATACAGTAAGGTAACTGAACTGAACTTTTGCCCTGGAAACATGAACATCTAGCTTCAGCGCTGAGAGGTTGTAGATTTTCTTATACTTTCGTATGTATATAATATGAAAAAAGTCTTAAGGTCTTGCTAAGTTTTTCTGGACAGAGAGATTATGGAGCATAATGGAGCCTATATACATAGGAACCTTGCCCATGGTTGTAAACATGGCGACCTACACCTAGTATAGGCCCATACTATACTTACCTAATAATGTCCTTGTCGGAATGGCTATGCTGGCAATATTTAATAGTGGAGCTCATAAGATGCAATGCTGTCTTCCATATTGGCCATTATAAAGTAAGGTAAATAAACTATTTATAACCTCAAAGAATGTCAGAAGGAATCCATTGTGACTCATAAGAATGCCTCGTAATTGCCACTTCATGTACTTCAGCCATACATAGAGGTGCAAGGTCACAAGTCTCATGATGTGTTGTTTTACATTCAATGCCTTGCATAGAGTTGGCAAACAGCAATTACATTGTATCACTCTGTTATTTCATTTACTTCAGTACATGAATAGAAGTCAGCGTCTAAGGTCCTGTATAGCTTACTTATCACATTTCACTGCTTCCTGGAATCCTCATACCTGGAAATGTTCTTATGTTTGAATACCGAACAATGGTATGGGAATAAACATCTCAACTACATTTGTATACTTATTGAGTAAAAGCCTTGAAAATACAAGACTTCAGGTTTTATTCACACACAATATTTTTGTGGCAGTTTCTTTGAACTTGTAAAAATATCATGAAATTTGCACATTTATTACAAAAATATTTTTGTTGCTGGAAAATTTTTTGTCACTTTTGATGTGCTTTTTTAAGATGTTTTTTCCCTATGGAGAAGTCTGTAGGAAAACACCTGATAAAAAGACCTACCTAGAGTATGCTGAGGTTTTATAAATGCCCAGGACCCATCAGGTAACCATGGGGCCACATAACAGAGCTTACAATGGGGCCCCACTCAACTGTGAACACCTTAAATAGCAAGTTCATAACTCGAATAGTGTACCATTATTTATATCTCCCTTACACACAGGCATAATACACATAGTGATTTTACAGTACAGATCATGCACACAATGATGTCACAGTAACAGGCTAATGCACACAGTGATGTCACAGTACAGGGATAATACACACAGTGATGTCACAGTACAGGGACAATGTACACAGTGATGTCACAATACAGGGATAATGTACACAGTAATGTCACAGTACAGAGGTAATGTACACAGTGATGTCACAGTACAGGGATAATACACACAGTGATGTCACAGTACAGGGATAATACACACAGTGATGTCACAGTACAGGGATAATACACACAGTGATGTCACAGTACAGGGATAATGCCCTTTATTAAAGTAATAGTAAAGTTTTCCACATCCCCTTCCATCTTCCATAATTGTCACTAACTGAACCCTAGGTTTCAGTGGAAATAGCCCCCCTTAGTTGTTAGCCCCATAGGACTCGGAGCTGTCATGTTTGCTACCCTGATAGTGGTCTATGGACCCATTAAAAGCACTGAAAGGGTGCATTCACACTGAGTAAACGCTAGCTTATTCTGAACGTAAAACACGTTCAGAATAAGCGGCGTCTAAAGCAGCTCCATTCATTTCTATGGGAGCGGGGATACGAGCGCTCCCCATAGAAATGAATGGGCTGCTTCTTTCTCTCCGTGCAGTCCCATTGAAGTGAATGGGGAGTGCCGGCGTATACGGCAAGCTCTGCTCATGCCGGAGCGTACACGCCGGCACTCCCCATTCACTTCAATGGGACTGCACGGAGTGAAAGAAGCAGCCCATTCATTTCTATGGGGAGCGCTCGTATCCCCGCTCCCATAGAAATGAATGGAGCTGCTTTAGACGCCGCTTATTCTGAACGTGTTTTACGTTCAGAATAAGCTAGCGTTTACTCAGTGTGAATTCACCCAAAGTGAGGAAAACTCCACACAAAAAAACAAAAGTCTGTACTACTTTTCATGATTTCTTATTGCCTTTCAGTTAACATCTAATTGTCGGTGTTTTTACAGGATAAATGCCACAAAAATAGTGTTTATCCTAAAAAATTAGGGCAAATTATTTTTTACATAAAAACTTGTTTTAAACAAATAGTTAGATTGGGTTCCTTTTTCTACTAGCACCCATTGAAGTCAATGGGAGGCTTTTTTTTTCCCAGCGGTGAATCTGACACGGATTCCACACCAAATTCAGCGCCATTTTCCTCTGCGTGAATACACCCTTATAACTAGTCATTTTGTATTTTACAGTAGGCACTGTAGGTCCTGCAAGCAAACTACCTGAGGACAATGTCAGCTGACCAGTGTGTACTGGAGGACCCTTTTTCTTACCTGGACCAGTGAAAGGTAAAGTACAAGTAGAAACAAATCCCATCATTTTTAATTCCTATCTATCAGACGTAGTGATACGACTTATCTATGATACATTGGAATATATGAGGAGAACTCATCTAAGGACACTAGCAACCAATGAGAATCAGGATCTCATTTTGTAGGTTAGATATCTGTTCCCTCTTCTTCTTCTCCTAATGCTCTAGTTCCCATAAATGACCCCGGCTGGCCTGGAGCTTTCTTTTGCATAAAATAATCTAATAATACCATTTTAGTTGGGCGTCGGGCAGGAGATCTGGCCTTCGCCGAGCATCTGCTTACCACATGCAAATGAGAACATGATGAATATTAAATACGCCTTCTAGTGTTCTAATTGCCAGGCCCTACACCCCCCTTCTTTCTAAATAGTCAGCCATCTTCTGCTGCTTTGGGGGATACCGACACTTTGTTCATCATTACGTCCCCTTCCTTCCACCAGTCTCAATAATTCTGGATGGCTCCCATAACTTAAGGGCGGTTTCTTAGTGTAATGCCATTGTGTGTTTGCACTCCTCTTCCTCCCACCAATTTATACTCCCTGATCCTCCTCACTTGTGATAGGCAGAGGCATCGCTGTGAGCATAAATGGATCGTAGTAGCTGTACAGTCCTTGCTTCCAGACAACCAGCATGGTGCTCCCAGAAGACAACACTTCAGACACGGGCTCCTGACGACTGCAGCCGTAGTGTCTGTAAGAGAGGAGCGAGCGCCATATGTTACATGTCCCACTGCACACATTACACATCGCACCAGCTCCTAAAACTGTCACATTAAAGCAATGCTACAATAACAAGTCTGTATCTAAAGTACAATCGGAGAATGTGACATAATATACATTCAATTATACTCAGGAACTGTAAAATGTAATTATTAAGGGGCACAATCATTAGAATCGGTAACCGAATTAGTGCTGATTATTTTAACCCCTTGAACACTAGGCTAAAAGGATTTTTTTTTCTCTTGGCGTTCTGGGAATCCTTCCATTTTTTTTTTTATTCTTAGGACAACATTATTATCAGAGGCCATATTTTTGCAGGACTAGATGTATTTTCTTTAGCTGTCATTTTGGGGTACAGATATATTACTGATTACAAAGAGGTTTTCTGGCCAATGTAAAAAAAATAAATTAAAAAGCAATGCCAGAATACTCCTAAGGGTGCATTAAAACTAGTGATACGCTGCCTGATTCTGAACGTTAAAACACGTTCAGAATCAGCGCATATAAAGCAGTTCCCATTCATTTCAATGGGAGCCGGCATACAAGCGCTCCCCATTGAAATGAATGGGCTGCTTTTTTCACTACGAGCGCTCCCATTGAAGTGAATGGGAAGTGCCCGCGTGTACGGCTAGCTCTGCTCATTCTGAGCCGTACACGCGAGCACTTCCCATTCATTTCAATGGGAGCGCTCGTATTGAAAAAAGCAGCCCATTCATTTCAATGGGGAGCGCTTGTATGCCGGCTCCCATTGAAATGAATGGGAACTGCTTTATACGCGCTGATTCTGAACATGTTTTAACGTTCAGAATCAGGCAGCGTATCAGTAGTGTGAATGCACCCTAAAATTGTTTAAAAAAAAAGAAGAAATGCGGCATTCACATTTGCACCTTGACCTGTCTGCCGAAATCCCAGGAACAGCTGCTTGGGATGGCTTGCCGGTAGTCATTCTTTTCAATGGGTTTTTAAAGCAAACTGCTGGTGTCCGTATACAGCCTCTCTGTCGTGAAAGAGGTTTTTTGTTTTTTTTTTTGCACAGACACAATGTCGGACATGCAGGACTTCGTGTCCGTGTAAAAAAAAAACGGTTTGACGGCGGAGAGGCTGTATAAGGATACCGGCAGTTTGCTTTAAAATCCCTTTGAAATGAATGGGTTTTTTAATTGACTGCCGACAAGCTGTCCCCAAGCAGTTTTTCCCGGGATTTAGGCAGAATCATGGCGGACAGATCCAGGCGCAAGTGTGAATGCCGCATAACACTCATCTACCCATCCCCCACCACTGCTGGTCCTACTTCCTGATCCCTCTTGGCACACTAATGATTGGCTGATCAGTACTTCCTGTGTGTTGAAGGGGATCGGGCAACAAAGACTAGGGCAGAATGGGAGTATGGGTATGGGAGAGGTAGCGGTGGGAAGAGTGATTAGATCATGACTATTTTATTTTAATGGAAATGCAGAAAAACCTCTATATTTCCTACTTTTTATTATTATTATTATTCTATACACCAGTCTCTTTAAATTTTGTTCTAGAATTATATTGATGTCAAGTATGCAAATTATTTTTTTTGCTTTTTTTCTCGTACATTGCAATCAACTCCTTGAAGAAGAATATTTACCTCCATTTTACTGTTACTTGCTGGTTTAGGCCACTCTCACAATATCACAATCAGAGGATCAGAACAACGACAGAACAAAGACTTTCAGTTTGTATCCATCATTATTGACTTCAATGTCAAAAAACAGAAGAATGATGGAAGGGGCTTTGAGTTTTACTTTAACATTGCAGTTAATCAGGATGGATACGAAAGGAAAGTTTGTAACCTGGCAAACTTTAATGCTGTGGCGGCATGTGGCATAAATGCCGCAGTATGGGTGTGGCAGAAACGCTACGGAAAAAAATGCAGTGTTTTACAGTCCCTGCAAAGGGAATGGGATTCTAGCGAATCTCATCCACACATTGCAGAAAAATATGGGCAGCGGATATGCTGTGATTTCCAAAACCGTTGCGTTTTTTAAAAAAATTGCGGTGTGTCAATTATACCTACAGAAACACTGGCAGTTTTCCTATAGATATAATGGAAGCAGAAAAAATGTGTTTTTGCCTGCAGCGCTTTTTTGCTGTGGACCGCTACATGGGGCCTTAGCCTAAAGGGAGTCTGTCATGTCCAAACATGGCTGCGCAGCCAATAGCAGTTCAGTGTAGGAGTCTTTAATAGGAGCAGAAACGTATCTTTGTAGCGCCAAACAGATAAAGCAATGCAAATAATAATAATCCTTTATAAAAATGGATATCATCCTGCAAGTGTTCCAGGGGCAGGACCGTATTTGCCAGATTTGCCTACAGAAAGCCTCAATAGCTCATTCTTGATATTTTCATCCTCTACCTGCTTCATGGCTTTCTGCGGGCAAATCTGGGAAACTGGGTCAACCACTAATGCTAGTTTCACACCCACATTCGGGTTTCCGTTCGGGGCGGTTCGCTTGGGGACCCCCTGAAGGCATACCTCCCAACTTTTGAAGAACCGAAAGAGGGACAAAATGTGTGGCAAATTTAGCCCCACCCACTTTTGTGTTGACTCCGCCCACTCATTAATTTTTCATGTGCCGCACACAGTATAATCCTCCTACAGTCACCCGTAAACTATATGTCCCCCCTCTATCTCTCCCCCAGTTTCATGTACCCCCATCTCAGCCCCCAGTTTCATGTCCCCTCCATCTCTGCCCCCAGATTCATGTCCCCTCCATCTCTGCCCCCAGATTCATGCCCCCCATCTCTGCCCCAGATTCATGTCCCCTCCATCTCTGCCCCCAGATTCATGTCCCCTCCATCTCTGCCCCCAGATTCATGTCCCCTCCATCTCTGCCCCCAGATTCATGTCCCCTCCATCTCTGCCCCCAGATTCATGTCCCCTCCATGTCTGCCCCCAGATTCATGCCCCCCATCTCTGCCCCCAGATTCATGTCCCTCCATCTCTGCTCCAGATTCATGTCCCCTCCATCTCTGCCCCCAGATTCATGTCCCCTCCATCTCTGCCCCCAGATTCATGACCTGTGTCAACTCCTTGCTTTAGCCGCGTATGTGTTCAACTCAGAACATACCTCCCTCCAACTGGGACCGCGGAACATGTCACCAGTATCATGAATGTCCCACGGAAATCGGGACGGTTGGGAGGTATGTGAATGGAAACCTAATCCGCTTACAAAAGCAGTTACCCTCGGAAACCCGCAGACCCCATAGACTATAATGGGATCCACTGGGTTTCTGCCCAAGAAGGGTGGAAAAATGCGGAGAGAAAAGCGCTGCTTGTAAGACTTTTAAGCGAAATGGGGAACGGAACCCCCCAATGGACATCGGGCGCAGGTGTGAACCTAGCCTTATGCACTTACCGGCTGGCAGAGAACTTTATCCTATGGGCACATGTTTCTGGCAGCACTAAAGATCCATGTTATACATATCTGCAATACGGCGCCCATATAATAGGGTTAATTATATATGATAATTAGTCTAATCTGAACTTCACTATAATTATAAGGTTTATCACTTCCTTACAAATTTACAAAGTAACATCATATAATATATATTATTTAGTACAGTACAGTCATGTTTACGGTGAACTGCACGACTGTAAACTCTGCCGCCCTGGGCTTATTTTATTGTATCCAGTAGGGGGAGCAAGAGTGTCACCTTAAAACTTCACTCAGTAAGAGCCGCTGCCTTGTAAATATCACATATTGTTACTGCGGCCATAAGGTATGAAACCTTGTTCTATTATAGTCATGAATATCATTAAGGGTAAGTACACAGAGGAATTGTGAGGGTAGTAAACAGTGTGTCACATCGCGCTGTATGCGGGGGCTTCTCCCAGGAGGCCTGCGATGTTATGCTGCAGATCATTGTGTTAAAATTCTTCCATTAGTTATTAGAAATTAATTAGAATCTTATATACACTACAAAGGAGGTAGTATAGGATAATGATACAAATGAATATTAAATGACAGTATTTTTATTGTCTATATGAAGGCTTGTGCTATACAGCAACAAGACCCAGAGTGCTATTGGGGGGGAGGGGGTGCGATTTTGCAGTGGAATGAACTCAGATGACTTTCGCAGTGACATTCGACTGTCATCCGAGTGCATTACATGATGTTCTCATCTCTATGGTGTTTCTGTTCTGATGACACAAAGAAGGATAGGACCTGCTCTATATTCATCATAATGGAAGAGACCATCAGGCGCCTCCTTGGCTGAGCCTTTGCCTGCTTGGTCATGTGCATTAGGCTTAAGACTTTTACTTGGGTGAAAATCCATCTTTACTCCTTTTACACCTGTATAAGGCTGGGACCCCACGTGGCGGAAGCGTTGATGTCGCTGTTTTTCCTACATCGGTTTTTGGCTGCAGTCCACTATGTGGGGCCTTAGCCTACAAGAAATTTGTAGACGTTCTGCGACTTTGGCATAGTAGTATATCATTATACATACATTTCTGCATATTTCAAACCACTGGGCGGAAACGCAGCAAAAAAAAATGCAGCGTAAAAAAACGAAGAGAAAATGCTGCGTTTTCTGTTGCGGAAAAAAAACGCACATGTACATATGTTTTTCATCGCGTGTTTCAGTTTTATGCTGCGGAAATTCATATGAGTTTTCTGTTGAGTTTTATAGCGCGTTTTTGCTCGAGTTCCTCATGTGCAATAAAGGTAAATGAAAGGATATGTTGAAAATCCTAAGGAATTATGGTCCTCTGCTACTTAGGCCGGGGTCCCGGGGGCCGGAAACGCCGCAATTTGGCTGCAGAAGAAATGCTTTGGGAAAAATTGTAGCGTTTTACAGTACTTGCAAAGTGGATGAAATTCATGCGAATCCCATGCCCACTTTGTGGTAAAAATTGCAGCGTGGACATGCTGCGATTTCCAAAACCGTTGCGGTTTTGTCAATTATATCTACAGAAACGCCGGTGGCTTTCCCATAGACATAATTGTAACAGAAAGTCTGCAGAAGAAAATTCCGTGAACTTTCTGTTCAAAGCGCTGCGGGAAGAACCGCAATGCGTTGACACCGCGGTTATTCCCGCAGCGCTTCCGGACCGTGGGGGCTTTAGCTTCAACCAAGCGAAACAGTAAGTTTTTGTCTGTGGATTTTGATGCTTTTCCTCAGTGTTTCTGCAGGGTTTCCACAACATATTTGTCATGCTGAGTTTTTGCTGCAGTTTTCACACTCTCCTTAGAAATCCATGGAGGGAAAAACTCAGCGTTTCTGCAACTATAATTGACATGCTGCATTTTTCAAAAACGCGAACATTTTTGAAAAACACAGCTTTTCCGCAGCAGTTTTTTTCCGCAGTGTGGGGCTAGGATTGGACAAAATTGCATTCACTATGCTGGTATTGTAAAACGCAGCGTTTTTTTCCGCTGTGTTTCCGCAATGTCCAAAAACCTTGCGTTTCCACCCAGTGGGACCTTAGCCTTAAAGGGATTGTTCACATTATGCAGAGTTTTCCAAAAGTGCAGGCAATAACAAATAAAGCTATACTTGCCTGTCCTCCTGGCTGCTACCTCTAGTGCTCAGCTCTCATCCTCAGCGCCAGAAATTGTTTACACTGATATTCCCTACAGTAAGAGGATATTGTGCTAGCAGTTGTTCCCTTGCTAGAAATGTGAAGGTGTCAGGGAAAGAAAAGATAACTATCCTTACAGGGTAAATACATTTGAAGAAAATGGAGAGGAATTGATCACATGATTTAAGGCTTACCTTAGGTGGTTGTGCTAAACTAAAAATCACATAAAATTGAATTATGGCGCCAATGTTCTACATTTGAAAAAGCGCTTTTTCGAATGAAAGTCTGGAATATACTGAATATACCGGCTTTACAGTTCCATTACTTCTGGAATATTGTCACCTTGGGAGTGTCCTGATTTTATTCAGAGTTAAACAACTCTGCTGTTTACTCTTATCTCGTGTTAGAAAGGGAGAGCAGGGAAGTTACTAGGCAGGCGAGAAAGTGTGCTGTCTGGGGGGCAAGGGCTCTGCAAAAAATGTACATTGAGCCTTCAAAAAACACAAAGGTGTAGATTTTTGAAGACTGGTGTCTAATGCTGCTGAACTTGCCTCCAATCTAAGGGCAACAATTGCTAGAAGATCTGTCTTCTAACATATACTGCAGAGTCTCAGCATATTCCCATTTGATGCAGTTCCAATCTTTCTCCCCTGCCTCTTGCTTATCACTGTCTTGGCTGGCTTGTCAATGTCAGTAAGTGACATGGTACTGTTCAGTTTCTATACAAGGCAGGACGCATGATACTCTGCAGTGTCCCTACAAAGCAAAAAGGTGCTGTGCAGTATCCATACGTGGCATGACAGTATGCAGGGCTATACCGGGTAAGAGAAGTGGTACTAAGCAAAGTCTATATAGTGCAAGAGAAGTAGTATTGTGCAGTGTCTATACATGGAAAAAGTCATGGTACTGTGCAGGGTCTATACATGGAAAAAGTCATGGTACTGTGCAGGGTCTATACATGGAAAAAGTCATGGTACTGTGCAGGGTCTATACATGGAAAAAGACATGGTACTGTGCAGGGTCTATACATGGAAAAAGTCATGGTACTGTGCAGGGTCTATACATGGAAAAAGACATGGTGCTGTGCAGGATCTATACATGGAAAAAGACATGGTACTGTGCAGAGTCTATACATGGAAAAAGACATAGTACAGTACTGTGCAGGGTCTATACATGGAAATAGACATGGTACTGTGCAGGGTCTGTATATGGAAAAAGTCATGGTACTGTGCAGGGTGTATACATGGAAAAAGTCATGGTACTGTGCAGGGTGTATATATGGAAAAAGTCATGGTACTGTGCAGGGTGTATATATGGAAAAGACATGGTACTGTGCAGGGTCTATACATGGAAAAAGTCATGGTACTGTGCAGGTGTATACATGGAAAAAGACATGGTACTGTGCAGGGTCTATATATGGAAAAAGACATGGCACTTGCTGTTATATGAACGCACATCTGGCAATTCTGTCCCCCTCCCCAATGCACTTGTGGACTAATCTGCATATTAGTGAAAAGGTGATTATCTCTACATTGGTTTCTGTTCACACAGGCATGTTTCTACTGCTATGAAAGACACGTCCATACCACTGATACAGAACGAATTCTAGGTGTAACAATATAAGAATAAGCCATGAAGATAAAATCCCATAACATTTGCTTCGAGATAAGCATTTATTGTTCATCATTTCTGCTTTACATTCCTGTTTCTGATGAATAGTAAGTTTTTAGGTTTTATAACCGTAAGTTTCGCCACTGCCGTAACGGTGGTTAAGATATCTTCATTTCCCACACCAACGTATTTTCCTCTGAACCTCTTTACATCTAAAACTTACCGGATTCTGCTTAGATGTCTTCCACCATGTAGATAAGTGCTGAATAACTTCCTCTAAGGGGAAATCCACATCATCATAGTTTTTGCCAAGTAATCATTGTCTGCTTCATCCCCTCCTCATATCATAAGATCCTGTGGAGTCTAGGCATAGTGTCTTGGATATTGTGAGCTCATTCTAATTGGCCCTGACTTCACTTTTCAGTAGGATTTACCAAGTTTAATATGTATGGAGCGTGTAAAGTCATTTTATGTCAAGGAAATACATCACTTGGGAACTTGTCTGCATGATTATATAGTATAGTTATACATAATACAGTATAGTTTAGCTATTGCTACTTAAATCGGAACATTCACCCCATTCACCAACTCTTCAATAGATGCTGTCTTGCTGATTATGCCACAGTTGGAATTTTTTCTCTAGCCCCCACCATTCCTGAGAAATCAAGGTTATCAGTCTCAGCACGCAATATGCCAATGAAGGTCTCTACTGTCAAGTGGGCGGTCCCGGGATGGAACAGGTCGTTTGAGACTGCTCACTTTACATTAGAGAGCATAATCATGCTGAAAATATCAGAAATGATTTCTAGTGAATGGTAGGAGCTACAGAAAAATGAGATGGAGTTGGTGCAGGTGGTGGAGGTGGTGAAAGGTTCTCTTTTATTTAACTAACCACTAGTTTTCTTATTGAAGGAGTATAAACTATTAGACTAAATTATAGATAATTATAGATTGATCCCCTGACGAAGCCTGAGTAAGGTGAAACGCGCGTCGGGTCCCCAGGTGGCACGGGTAGGCATTGGCTCTTATCATATACTTTCACTTGTATTGCATTTTATTTACTTGGTTGGTCACATTATTTCTTATCAGTTTTCACATGTGTTCTTATATTTATTATTTCACTATGTATATTATGTTGTATTTATTGGTCACATGTTTAACACTTGATGTTGTTACTTTTGTGTTGACTGTAGCACCTCACCTAGTATAATTATATTGTATACTTCAGCCTTACCATCATATAGTGCCTCCCACCACCTGGCTTTGTACTTCCTTCCTGGGTTATAATTATCCTCCCTTATGTATTGTAATTTTATTATTATTACATACAGCTGTGCTGTTTTTTACTTTTTCAATAAAATTATTTAATATTTAAGTGATCCAGTCTTGCATAGACATCGTTTTTCCATATTTCTTTTGGATTTCACTTTTTAATTTGCCTTTGCATTTTTGTTTTAAATTATAGATAGTACCAAGTGCATCACCAACTATATATACAGCTCTGTGTATAGGAATACTTACAAACTGATAATGTGAGTTTCAAGTGGGGCAGCTGCATCGTACATGGCCAGACGGTCCCTGCAGTCCGAACGCATCCACTTGAGTCTCAGTCGTAGCAGGTGACCAGGAGGACCCTGTATATGCCATACACAGGTAGGAGAGGTGTAGTCAGGTCCTGTTAAACGGATTTCTTGGCCGGCACGCACATAGCTGTACTTATAGCAGGCTGCGGGATGTAGGTGAAGAGAAAAAAATATATGAAAAATACAAGAATAAGAGAAAGTAGAAATCATCAGTACGACCTTCCATTTACACTGACTTAAGTCTTAGTTGGCCCTCTATCAAAATACAATGACCAAGGTAAAAGGGCTTATTGGTGCCCCCAGGGAGCAGTCAGTATATGTATAACAAACATGCACATGGTGGTGTACAAAGTATCTCCTAAGGCAATGAACTGTGTATTTGTAAGAATATTTTACTTGTCAGGAAGGAGCAAAAGTATTTCTGAATTTCATCAAATAAATTAAAACAAAATTATGGCAAATTAAACCCCAAATAAAAAGCAAAGGACACAACAGTAGAAGACTTATATATAAGGGCATGGGGATTGACCTATTGTATGGGAAAGAACAACCCAAAGAAAGAGCAACCCATCTATAGACCGATCAATGGCAGATATTTACAGCTGTCACCGGGAGCCACCAGGGCTCAGTATATCAACCCAGCCCACAAATAGATAGGTAAGGTCACTTATATTAAACTGTGTTTCCCCCTTGTGACTCAGTTTCCATCATATTGTCATTTTTTTTGTCAATATACAAATAAGCTCTTTTGAACAATGAGAGAGTTGATGTTACTCTAAGAAGTACATCTCTCACCCCTCGCCCCTTCCTCTGAAGAGTATGCCTAATCTTGCCTGGCCTTGTGAATTGTTGCACTTGCTGCTGCTCATATTCTTGGCGTGTGCACAGTACTGCTGTGCTGCATGTTTGGGCCTAGTCACATATACTGCGCATGCACTGAGAGTATGGGCAATAGCAAGTGTGACAGTCAGATCTCAGGGCCAGGTCAATCAGAGAAGGGGGTGGTTGAGCACAGAGTGGTGGGCGGCTTAGCTCTATGGGGCAATGGCAATGCCCTCATTCCTCCAGAGAGCTCATCTGCGTATTGACAAAAACAGTAACATCTCTACAACAGATGCGCCAGTTCATAAGGGGATCTAGTGACAGACTGTCTTTAAGATCAATGACAATGTTTTAGATAATAACTGAAGCCATATTGGGTATGTCTGTACCTCTGTTGCACAGTACAGTCCTATGAAAAAGTTTGGGCACCCCTATTAATCTTAATCATTTTTGTTCTAAATATTTTGGTGTTTGCAACAGCCATTTCAGTTTGATATATCTAATAACTGATGGACACAGTAATATTTCAGGATTGAAATGAGGTTTATTGTACTAACAGAAAATGTGCAATATGCATTAAACCAAAATTTGACCGGTGCAAAAGTATGGGCACCCTTATCATTTTATTGATTTGAATTCCCCTAACTACTTTTTACTGACTTACTGAAGCACAAAATTGGTTTTGTAACCTCAGTGAGCTTTGAACTTCATAGCCAGATGTATCCAATCATAAGAAAAGGTATTTAAGGTGGCCAATTGCAAGTTGATCTCCTATTTGAATCTCCTCTGAAGAGTGGCATCATGGGCTACTCAAAACAACTCTCAAATGATCTGAAAACAAAGATTGTTCAACATAGTTGTTCAGGGGAAGGATACAAAAAGTTGTCTCAGAGATTTAATCTGTCAGTTTCCACTGTGAGGAACATAGTAAGGAAATGGAAGACCACAGGGACAGTTCTTGTTAAGCCCAGAAGTGGCAGGCCAAGAAAAATATCAGAAAGGCAGAGAAGAAGAATGGTGAGAACAGTCAAGGACAATCCACAGACCACCTCCAAAGAGCTGCAGCATCATCTTGCTGCAGATGGTGTCACTGTGCATCGGTCAACTATACAGCGCACTTTGCACAAATAGAAGCTGTATGGGAGAGTGATGAGAAAGAAGCCGTTTCTGCACGTACGCCACAAATAGAGTTGCCTGAGGTATGAAAAAGCACATTTGGACAAGGCAGCTTCATTTTGGAAACAAAAATTGAGTTGTTTGGTTATAAAAAAAGGCGTTATGCATGGCGTCCAAAAAGAAACAGCATTCCAAGAAAAACACATGCTACCCACTGTAAAATTTGGTGGAGGTTCCATCATGCTTTGGGGCTGTGTGGCCAATGCCGGCATCGGGAATCTTGTTAAAGTTGAGGGTCGCATGGATTCCACTCAGTATCAGCAGATTCTTGAGAATAATGTTCAAGAATCAGTGACGAAGTTGAAGTTACGCCGGGGATGGATATTTCAGCAAGACAATGATCCAAAACACCGCTCCAAATCGACTCAGGCATTCATGCAGAGGAACAATTACAATGTTCTGGAATGGCCATCCCAGTCCCCAGATCTGAATATCATTGAACATCTGTGGGATGATTTGAAGCGGGCTGTCCATGCTCGGCGACCATCTAACTTAACTGAACTTGAATTGTTTGTCCAAAATACCTTTATCCAGGATCCAGGGACTGATTAAAAGCTACAGGAAGCGACTAGAGGCTGTTATCTTTGCAAAAGGAGGATGTACTAAATATTAATGTCACTTTTCTGTTGAGGTGCCCATACTTTTGCACCGGTCAAATTTTGGTTTAATGCATATTGCGCATTTTCTGTTAGTACAATAAACCTCATTTCAATCCTGAAATATTACTGTGTCCATCAGTTATTAGATATATCAAACTGAAATGGCTGTTGCAAATACCAAAATATTTAGAACTAAAAATGATTAAGATTAATAGGGGTGGCCAAACTTTTTCATAGGACTGTATATTCATTGTGCAGAGGTGCAGGGGACTTTTCTGCTATTTCTAATGCCTACTAGTAGCCCATTCTTCCTCCATAGCCCTCCTTTCAGGCAGTGGGGACATAGTGTCTTCTAGCAGGCAGTATATTTGGCTGCTTGGCTCTTTGTTGTCTTATCTACCCTTCTGCCAACATCAGCTATCTTCAGAATCTCTTGAAAAGTCATGTGGAAGTGGTTATAGCGGTTATAGATGGAAAGTGTGACAGTCTCTGCTAGCTACATGTTATGAGCACAGGACAGCGGCAGGAGCACAGATGAATAGGGTAGTTCCCCAGCAGCAAGATTTAGACGCTTTGCGATTTTTTATTCAATTGTATTGTGATTCATGGAAACGTGACGCAAGCAGCAGAAGAGGCAGACTGCCCTACCAGTACTGGAGGAGAACAGCTGCATTGTCTGTATGGTGCCCGCTGAAAACATAAGTCATAGGAAGTTAAAGAAGGACAAATATCTTAAGTCCACCAAAAGAGACATAAGATGGAAAGCATGAAACACAGCAATAATATCTATAAGACATTTGTAATCCTCAAACACAGCAATGCTACCTATAGGAGCCTTAACCTTACGACCGGGGCCCCATGTGGCATAATGCCGTAGAAGAAAATGTCACCTTTTACAGTCACAGCAAAGTGGATGGGATTCTAGCGAATCCTATCACCACTTTGCATTAAAATACATGCAGTGGACACAATGTGATATGCAAAACCGTTGCGGTTCTGGAAATCGCAGCATGTTTATTATACCTATTGAAACTCTGGCAGTTTCCCTATAGATATAATGAAGCAAGAGGAAACCTCTGCAAACTTTCAGTGCAAAGTACTGCAGGAAGAACCATGATGCGTTGCTGCCGCGGTTTTTCCTCCAATGCTTTTTTTTGCTGTGGGACGCCACATGGGGACTTAGCGTGGATGGGTTTTCTAAGTTTTTTTTATGACCTATTCTCAGGATAGATCTTCAATATCTTATTGGCTGATGGCTGACACCTGTCCTCTATAAGGATCAGTTGTTTGGGACTGCTGCCATGCCAGGTACTATACAGTGTACAGAGCAGGAAGCAGATGACTCTGTGCATTGTATAATGGATAAGCTGCTCTATTATGGCTCAGCTCCAGTTCACTTGGGAGGAAGCTCAGCCGCAGTAATATTGATATATATATATATATATATATATATATATATATATATATACTGTATATATATATATATATATATGTATATATATATATATATATATATATATATATATATATATATATATATATATATACAGTGCTGCACCTCCCATGAGGCGATCTGAAGCGACCGCTTCAGGCGGCGCTATGCCAGGGCCATGGGGAGGGCAGCATTTTTGGTGACCTAAGCCAGTCCAGGACAAGCTGCTCTCTGCCTGCTAAAGACGTTCGCTCCGCTCGGCCCTGCCCCCTCCAATCAGCCCCTCCGCTCGACCCACCCCGCCCCCTTCCGCTCGGTCCCGCCCCTCCACTCCGCCCCCTCCTCCGGGAGGGGGGCGGCTTTCTGACGTCCGCTTCAGGCGGCAGAAAGCCATGGTTCACCCCTGTATATATATACCACTTGTTGATCTATTCAATTTTCTCACCCCTATGTTTCTGAGGGGCTGTCTGAGCATCGACTGTTGATTTCAACCAATGTCCACAATACAAGGATAAGCTGTATGCTTTCTTATTTATGGTTATTTAATATGTCTGGCCAGTTTCTCAATCAGAGAAACCACCATCTCTACAGATAAAACCCTTCAATAATATAGTGCAAAAGTATTGTACAGTAGATAAGAAACCAGTATGCCCTGGTTAGGAATATAATATATGTGCTTACCTAATATATCCAGTGAGTTTGGATCCACATGGTACTGGTCATATATGTAAGTCCCAGTCCCTGTACGGTTAGACTTGGATTGCAGGACACGAGTGAAAGCTGCCTTCACCAAGTTCAAAGTAACATCTTTGCTATGAGAATTTGGCACATCCAGGATGACCCAAAAGTAAACTATCAAGCTGCCCTCTCTGAAGAAAATATAAAATGAGAATATGAAGCACTGACCAGCAGAAATTGGACCTAAGGTATATAGTAGCAACAACATAGGGACAAGCCCAAGGATGGCACATAATCTCACCAATGTCCACAAAATGGCAAAGAAGTCAGTTAGCCACAAGCAACTGTGGATGAGTACATAATACTCACGAAATGTAGGCAAAGGGACCCTATTTCCCCGAAAATAAGACACCCCCCCCCCCTTCACCTCCTGGACCACCTACAACCAGCAGAGATGCAGCAGAGCTGAGTGTGTGCTGAACCCTGCTGCACACTCAGCTCTGCTGTATCAGAGATGCGCTGAACCCTGCTGCACACTCAGCTCTGCTACATCTCTGATGCAGCAGAGCTGAATGTGCAGCAGGGTTCAGCGCACACTCAGCTCTGCTACATCTCTTCTCTAATGTAGCAGTGCTGAGTGTGCAGCAGGGTTCACATCTCCGGTGTAGCAGTGCTGGCTGTGCGCTCAGCTCGGCAGCATCTCCGGTGTAGTCATGATGAGTGCGCGGCCAGCAGTGCTACATCTCGGCATAGGAATGCATTGACCAGCGTTGATCTGGTCAATGCGTTCTGCTGGAGGAGGCGGAGTCTAAGATCGGTCTACAGCAGTCTCCATTCTGGTCCGATCTTAGACTCCGCCTCCTCACAGACGAGTCTCCGGCAGAACCAGCGTTCATTGGCCGAATGCTGTACTCTGTATGGCATTTGGCCAATCAACGTTGGTCAATGCATTCCTATGGGAAAAAGTCAGCTCCCGCAAGCTGACAGGGATCCCGACTTAATACAGTGACTTGGGCATGTTAGATGCCCCCAGACATGCTTCCCCTGCTGTCCCAGTTGCATTCCAGGGTGTTGGTATCATTTTCTGGGGTGTCATAGTGGACTTGGTGACTCTCCTGAGTCGAAGAGTGGGATCCCCTGAAACAAGCATTTTCCCCCCATAGACTATAATGGGGTTCGATATTCGTTCAAATAGTCGAATATTGAGGGGCTATTCGAAACGAATCTCGAATATTTTACTGTTCGCTCATCTTTACTAACTACTCCTTCTGCAAAACCACGTTATGTCTAAATAGCCATCTAAATCTCACCCAAAAGCATAGACTGAGGTGGAGTTGTGATATACAGCCAGTTCTGAAGCCAAAACAAGAGCCGAAACCTAAAGACAAAGAAAAACACAATAATAATTAATAAAATAAAAGCTAATCAAAATGTAAATAAACAAATATAAGACTGAAAACATTGAAACATAAACCCTTCTACACCTGATGTAAAGCTACGGGTATGTTCACATGGAGGAATTTGCCGCAGATTTGGGGGCGGATTTTGTTTTCAATGGGAGGCAGAGATCGCAGCAGGACACGGAAAAAAGAAGCATCCTGCTCGATCTTACCGCAGAATCAGCCGTGGGGTCTGCTGCTTGAGACTCCCTCCGGCCCAGATGAAGGCACTGCATCGGCATCCTGTTGTGGCTAGACTGCGGTGAAAATGTTGGTGGCAAAAATTGAAGAGACATCCCTCTTTATTTTCCATGTGAACACACCCTATCAAGTACAAACCAGAAAACATGGGGTTAGTAAAACATCTGTAATAAGGCAGTCTTCATACGGAGTTTACGCTCCGCTCATTCAGAAACACGTGTCAAAGTGACCGCTGTAAAACACAATCCTATAGACTTCAATGTGTGCCGGTTTTACGCACGCTACACATTGAAATCAGTGGGTTTAAAAGCCTCCCATTCATTTCAATGTGTAGCGCGTGTAAAACCAGCACACATTGAAGTCTATGGGATTGTGTTTTACAGCGGTCACTTTAACACGTGTTTCTGAATGAGCGGAGTGTAAACTCCGTGTGAAGGTTCCCTAATAGTGGAAAGTACCTAGCACAGTATGCGCAATCCAGATATTGCTTTTGAAAAAGGAAGGACTGGAGGTTAAGGGGTTAAGAAAGCAGGAGGTATTGGGTGCTGGGTTTTGGGGGGCAGTAGACAACCCCTTTAAGCATTTTGAAGACAAGAATGGAAGGGATTGTATAAGATTATATATAAGAGCATTATATTATCCAGAAACAGCGCCACTTTTGTCCATGGCAAGTGTCTGGTATTGCGGCAAGGCTACTTTCAAGTGAATGGGGCTCAGCTGTAATACCAAACATGGCCCGCGGAGGTAACTCAAGCTGATCTTAAGGTTTTAACCAAAGATTGGTATTAAAAAAATAAAGCCTGTGGTCCTCGGAGCCGGTCTTCTTAAACAACTCTGCAAGAAATCCCAATCCCTAGGAATCACGACAAATCCTATAGACATATAATGGGGACAGTCAGGTATCCTTCATTACAGTAGTTAGCAGGGAAGGAATATTTCTGCTCACTAATACCCCATTCTTGTCTTCAAAATGCTTAAAGGGGTTGTCTACTGCCCCCCAAAACCCAGCACCCAATACCTCCTGCTTTCTTAACCCCTTAACCTCCAGTCCTTCCTTTTTCAAAAGCAATATCTGGATTGCGCATACTGTGCTAGGTACTTTCCACTATTAGGGAACCTTCACACGGAGTTTACACTCCGCTCATTCAGAAACAAAATATCAGCAAATACTCAAGGCAAAAAACTGCAGCGTTATACAGTACCTGCAAAGTGGATGGTATTCTGGCTAATCCCATCCACACATTGCACAATAAAATCCAAATGAAACGCAGCATGTCCATTACACTTGCTGAAATGCTGGCATTTTCTGTATAAGTATAATACGGGCAGAAAGTCCACAGAGGAAAACTCTGCGAAAATGCTGCAGAGAAAAACTGAATGCTTTTTTGCTGCGTTTTTTTCCCAACTTTTTTTTTTTTTTTTTTGCTGTGTTTCGCTACATGGGGCCTTAGCCTTTAAATTTCTTCTCTATTCCTTTTAGTTTTACAATTAGGCATATGTGACTAGTTTCAGCGTACAGGGACAGAGTGATTAAAACGATCCAAAAGCAAAATTGTCCTTTTGATTTGATTTCCACCAATCACAGTGCAGCTTTTATTTTTCAGAATCAGAATACAGAATGAAAGTTGTGCTGTGATTGGTTGCTGTGAGCCACTAAGACACTTTTTTGGTTTTAGACAATTTCAATAAATAAGCCCCATAGAATGGAAGTAAACTCTATGAAGCTCTTACGACAAGCTTTGAAGGTATAGGGACTGATTTATCATAGCATGTGTGCCACAAAACGGAGGTACAAGCCATGAAAAAGTCACATTTTATTGAGCAATTCAGATTTTTGAACAGAATTTGTGACTTTTTAAGTTCTGAGCCCTTCACACCACTTTCATTGAAGAGGGGCATGATGAGCAGGGCCGGTTTTAGGCCGGGTTCACACGGAGTATTTTGGCTTGTGATTTGGTACGTAGACGCCGCGGGAGCTTTTGCGGGCTGTATACGCTCCCATTGTTTTCAATGGGAGCCGGTACCGTATACACGGCGCTATTTTGCGGCTGCCACAAAATCACAGCCGCAAAATAGCGCCGCGTATACGATACCGGCTCCCATTGAAAACAATGGGAGCGTATACGGCCCGCAAAAGCTCCCGCGGCGTCTACGTACCAAATCACGAGCCAAAATACTCCGTGTGAACCCGGCCTTAGACAAACTGTGGCCCTGGGCAAAATTTAAAGCAGGGCCCCAAATGCTGATATACCAACAACGCCATCATATTTCCAGTGGAAGCCCCTTTAATAACTTCCCCTTTCTGCCTCCACCCCTCTTATGCCCACATACAATTCAAATAACCATCCTTGTACTGCCTAAAAGATTTTTGCACCCTCTCATCAGTTATTATAGCGCCTCCTATAATAGTGCCCCTCATGTATAATACTTCCTCAATTATAAATACTAGTCCCCTTATATTTAATATTTCCCCCACTATAAATATTACCCCCCCTTCCCCCCCATATCCTGAATTTCCCCATGGTGGGACTACTAAAGGATTATCTTATCTTATAAATAATAGTTTGCCCTCTTGGCAGGGAATCCCTTTTCCTTACCAGAAAACAATAAATCTTGTAATCACATTACCGCGCTCCCACGATGAGCGGAGCAGCCAAAGACTCTCCCTGTAATGGTGGCACAAGTGGCTTGATGCAGTGATGTCATCATGCCAGCTGTGCCGCGATGTCCTGTGCCAACACAGCTGTGGAACTCCAGGGATCTGGATCATCAGGCTACATGCCTGATGCTCTGGATCCCTTGGGCCCCTTTGGGGATGGGGGCCCTGGCCAATTGCAGTTTGCCCGTCCCAACGCCAGCCCTGATGATGGGAATTTACTTCACAGGGGAGGTGTAAGAAGATAACAAACATTTGTACTCACCTTCCCTCACCTTGGCACACATCATGTGACCGCTGAGACCCAATCACAGGCCTCAGCAGTAACCCCTGGTGTATGATGTCACCAATAGGCTGAGAGATAGACCCGGACCCAGAAGAGGTCAGGGAAGGTGAATATAAATGTTTACTTTTTTGCAACTCCCCTGCCCTTCACCTAATATACTCTAAGGTCTGGAATGGCACTAGGGTATAAGAATTTCACTTGTGGTTTGCTCATCTCTAGTTTTATCATGATTTATGCCGATATTCTGGTGGAAATTATTCTAAAAGTCAACATCAGCAAAGAGCTGGTGTCTATTTCTGTGTTTAGAGCATTGATGCGCCTATAGTACAATAAGGAGCGCCCCCTGTCACAAATTATGCGCAAACTCCAGTGGATCAGGGATTTTGCAGACACGAGTGGAAAATGCCGGTGTTGCTAAATCATCACTTTAGTATCAGAACATACTGCAGAGATTGTGATGTCACTTGAATTTTCACATGAAAATGTGGCTGTGCAAAGTCTTTCCATACCGTGTGTGAGTAACTGATAAAACAGGTCGAAGGACAAAGGGGAATATTCACACGCGGTAGATTTTATTGCAGAACTGAATATCCGTTCCAACTATTTAATTAGAATTATTTAGGCAACATAGTATGGATTCCTGTACTGTATGTGACTTGTATACTGTCTGATATTGTACTTTCTGAGATTCTAGTGTCTAATAGCAATAGACTGAAGCCAACTCACTGAGGTCTATGTGAGAATTTTTTAGATCTGTGCAGATAGGCGGAGTAAATTAGTTGTGACACCATCTACTTTATATCCATAGAGGCGTTATCTTCTATTGTAATCATGTCTTTCTGGTTTGTGATGTATATGATTTGAGCCCTTTAGAATTGGCAAGTGTCATTATATTATTAGGCTTAGTGGGCAGAGAAAATTACAGAATTTAGTACTTTTTATGTGTATGTGGATAGTGGCATGGAATTTACTGTATGTATTTATACAGTCCTATGAAAAAGTTTGGGCACCCTTATTAATCTTAATCATTTTTAGTTCTAAAAATTTTGGTGTTTGCAACAGCCATTTCAGTTTGATATATCTAATAACTGATGGACACAGTAATATTTCAGGATTGAAATGAGGTTTATTGTACTAACAGAAAATGTGCAATATGCATTAAACCAAAATTTGACCAGTGCAAAAGTATGGGCACCCTTATCATTTTATTGATTTGAATACTCCTAACTACTTTTTACTGACTTACTGAAGCACAAAATTGGTTTTGTAAGCTCACTGAGCTTTGAACTTCATAACCAGTTGTATCCAATCATGAGAAAAGATATTTAAGGTGGCCAATTGAAAGTTGTTCTCCTATTTGAATCTCCTCTGAAGAGTGGCATCATGGGCTACTCAAAACAACTCTCAAATGATCTGAAAACAAAGATTGTTCAACATAGTTGTTCAGGGGAAGGATACAAAAAGTTGTCTCAGAGATTTAATCTGTCAGTTTCCACTGTGAGGAACATAGTAAGGAAATGGAAGACCACAGGGACAGTTCTTGTTAAGCCCAGAAGTGGCAGGCCAAGAAAATATCAGAAAGGCAGAGAAGAAGAATGGTGAGAAGAGTCAAGGACAATCCACAGACCACCTCCAAAGAGCTGCAGCATCATCTTGCTGCAGATGGTGTCACTGTGCATCAGTCAACAATAGAGCGCACTTTGCACAATCAGAAGCTGTATGGGAGAGTGATGAGAAAGAAGCCGTTTCTGCAAGCACGCCACAAACAGAGTCACCTGAGGTATGCAAATGCACATTTTGACAAGCCAGCTTCATTTTGGAAGAAGGTCCTGTGGACTGATGAAACAAGGATTGAGTTTTTTGGTCATACAAAAAGGCGTTATGCATGGCATCCAAAAAAAAACAGCATTACACGAAAAACACTTGCTACCCACTGTAAAATTTGGTGGAGGTTCCATCATGCTTTGGGGCTGTGTGGCCAATGCCGGCACCAGGAATCTTGTTAAAGTTGAGGGTTGCATGGATTCCACTCAGTATCAGCAGATTCTTGAGAATAATGTTCAAGAATCAGTGACGAAGTTGAAGTTACGCCGGGGATGGATACTTCAGCAAGACAATGGTCCAAAACACCGCTCCAAATCGACTCAGGCATTCATGCAGAGGAACAATTACAATGTTCTGGAATGGCCATCCCAGTCCCCAGACCTGAATATCATTGAACATCTGTGGGATGATTTGAAGCGGGCTGTCCATGCTCGGCGACCATCAAACTTAACTGAACTTGAATTGTTTTGTAAAGAGGAATGGTCCAAAATCCCTTCATCCAGGATCCAGTTACTGATTAAGAGCTACAGGAAGCGACTAGAGGCTGGTATCTTTGCAAAAGGAGGATCTACTAAATATTAATGTCACTTTTCTGTTGAGGTGCCCATACTTTTGCACCAGTCAAATTTTGGTTTGATGCATATTGCACATTTTCTGTTAGTACAATAAACCTCATTTCAATCCTGAAATATTACTGTGTCCATCAGTTATTAGATATATCAAACTGAAATGGCTGTTGCAAACACCAAAATTTTTAGAACTAAAAATGATTAAGATTAATAGGGGTGCCCAAACTTTTTCATAGGACTGTATATTGAACAATCCCTTGGAAATTTAATGTAAATAAGATTCAACCAGCTCTGCGAGTCCAAAAGCCACATATTCCACTGGAAACAGGAGAAATCATACCATAGTGCTCAGGTGAGCGGCTTCCCTTTTGAATATATTGCTCGCGGGATTGGTGAGGTCTCGGGTGAGTTCATGGCTCACAATTCGTAGGTTGCATGCAAATATTTTATTGGTTGTCAGTTCCGGCTTGTAATCGACCTCTGTTACACAGGGGAAAAAAAAGAAAAGTGCAATTTTCCAATTCCTTGACAATTTACATAGTCACAATAAGTACGTTAGAAAAACCTGTACACTGTACACAGACCATGATGATGAGTGGCCAAAAGCAAATAAGATCACTATACAAATGGACAAGGGGGTCCGAGCAAAGTTATGTCTTAGGGCTCCCCAAATATTGCCTCCTTGTGCCCCCACACAGTGCATTATACCTCCGTAGTGGTCTTCACACTTGCCTTAGTGCTTAGGCCTGTAAGACACAGTGAATGGCAGGAACAAGAGCTGGATGACGTTGCATGGAGCCCAGGAAAGGTAAGAATTTTTTCTACATTTTTTCACACCCACCCTGACCTCCAATTAGACTTTGCCTACACTCCCAGTTTGGAGGGCAGCAGTATTAATTGTGCCTGCATGATTTACTAGGAAAGAAGAGCTTCAAGATGAGTGCATAGTACAGGAAAGCAAGTATAACCAGTAAGAAGAGAGAGTGTGCGCCTATTGTAGAGAGAACCTGTGAGATTCTGGAGACCCAACCTAGAAAACAATATAGATAAAAACGGAACGGGTGCAAAGGTTGGCTGCTAAAATGGACGAGGATCTGCAGCCTAAAACATATCAGGAGAGACTTTGAAAGCTGAAAGGGGTTGTGCCAGAGATTAAAGTACCATAGAAGTGAATGGAGCTCTGGTCATGCAAGCACATTGCTGTGCCATTCACAAGGAGCCTTTAGGGGAACATTTGGTCCCCCCATTGTCCTTGTTGCTGGAGACCAGGTGGCTAATCCCATCCACACATTGTAGAAAAATATCCTCAGTGGACATGCTGCAATTTCAAAAACCGTTGCGTTTTCCTAAATTGCAGCATATCAATTATACCTACGGAAATGGTGGTGTTTTCCGTATAATGGAAGCAGAAAATCTGCAAAGGAAAACTCTTTTTGGCCAGAGCCCCGCGTGGCGTAGACGTTACGGTTTGGCCGTGGCAGAAATTCTGTATTTTTTTTGCAGTCCCTGTCCGCAGAGGTTCACTTTCTGTGAAAGCACTACAGGAAAAACTGTGATGCGTTGCCGCCGGGGTTTGTCCCGCAACACTTTTTAGCTGCTGTCCTCTACGCGGGACCTTTGTCACATCTTAAGCCATGACCCTCTTCCTGCTATCTAGCATATTGGAAAGAAATTATCTCAAACTAGATGTGGCAAAAGAATTCTGTTGGAAATACAATGTGGGTCAATGTAAAAAAAAATTGGAGAATTCTAGGCAATCCTTCCTCCATTTCCTAAGCATAGACGGGGTGTAATAATGTACAGTAAAATGTAATACTTTAATACTTTATTACTGGGTACAGAGAAGGAAATGAACAAAGTTTCTCGTTAACCTGTGAAGTAGGAATGGATAGAAAGAAATGTAGCAGAATGAGCTAAAATAGCTGGACTTTCCATAATGTAATAGTAATGTATAAAATGAGTATATTATCCTGTACATAGATGACAGATATAACTACCTAAAAGGAACCATGTCACTCCGGCTGCTGCAATTGCAATCACAATCATCCAGAGCGGAGCAAATCTCAGCCAGTCCCGGGATCTCCATTGACTCTCCTGAGACTCCACCAGTGACTCCGCATCCTGGCAGGAAGAAACAAAACTGAATATGACAATAAAAGGCATTACACCTAAAACACTAAAAAATTGCAATTGGCACAAATTAGGTATTTAAAAGCTTCCTTTGTGCAAAATACGTGCTCCTAAAAGCCATAACTCTTTCTCATACATGCAGCAAAATCTCTGTATATTTTCTTATATCATCAAAGACCTAAGGCCAAAAAGCTCTGTGGGAAAAACCACGGCGGCAACGCATTGCAGTTTTTCTTGCAGCTCTTTTCACAGAAAGTCCACAAGGTTTCCTATGAGGGGAGTGGTGTCTACGCCCCGGCCTAAAACAGTGCCACAACATTTCAGAGGCAGAGGCGGAGCATGTCAATCATACCTACGGTGGTGGTTTCCATATTAGCATGTATGTAGAAGTCTGAAGACTTTCCGTAAAAGCACTGCAGGAAAAACAAAATGCGTTTCTGCTGCGGTTTTTCCCGCAGCATATTTTGGCTGTGATTCACTACATTAACCTAAGGCTGAGACCCCACATTGCGGAAACACAGCTTTTGTTTATTGCAGATTTTGCTGCAGTTTTTTGAGCCAAAGCCAGGAGTGGATTGAACAGAAGCTGGAAGTATAAGAATGTTCTATAGATTTCCAATTCCTTTTGTAGCCATTCTTGGCTTTGGCTTAAAAAAAACAGAGCAAAATCTGCAACAAAAAAAGCTGCGTTTCTGCAATGTGGGGTCTGAGCCTAAAATGGTTGTCCTAGCAAAACAACTTTTACCCTAAGGGTAGGTTCACACAGAGTTTTTGGACCGGAACCTGAGGCGGCCTCCGGGTAGCCGCAACTGAAAGCCGGTGCACTGCATCGGGATCCAGCCGCACACTCTGCTCCGGATGAGGCCTAATGAATGGGCCTAGTCCGGAGGAGGGAGTGTCTTCAGGCTGAATCGCGAGGTGACTCAGCCTGAAGAATGAGCATCTTGCTTCTTTTTTCCGGGAGCCGGAAGAAACGGCTCCTGGAAAAAACTCCTGAGCGGCTCCCATTGATTTCAATGGGAGACATCTTTTTGGTGAGGATTTTGAGGCAGATATGGCCTCAAAATCCTGACCAAAAAACTCATAGGGGGTAAGCTGCAGATCACTGAGAGTCCGTCTACTGGAACCCTCCCTGATAAGGAGAAAGAGGATGTTTTTCTGTCCAGTCTGAATGAAGTGGTGGTCAGAAAGAAGCAGCCACGTTCCTTTCATTTTTTTTTTTTTTGACCCCCAGCTATCCCTGGTGAGCCCATTGTAATGATTGGAGTGGGGGCATGCTTTTCTAACCACAGGGAACAAAACACATTCTTGTGATCGTTGGATGGCTCAGTGGGATGATCCCCGTTAATCTGTAACTTATCCCTTATCCTGTGAAGGTAGGATAAGGTGCTTTGTTGGGACGACTCCTTTATGCATTTTTATTGCCTCCCAGCTGCAGATATACATTTGGGGCAACACCCATGGCAATGTCCATTTATGTAAAGAAATTATCATTGTGTATGTCGATATAATAGTACCAGAATAATACTGACACCCAATGTCCACCTTAAACAACAAAGTAATAATATACTGTACATTCTCCACATCAGAGTTCATACCATAGCCAAATACTTATCATATGGTTTCACATAATACCACCATACAGTATCTGGTTTCACAGTGCACACATAATAAGGCAATGCAATATTGTATCCAAATTATACATCTATGTAGGATCCATTGGTGTAACTATAGCAGTAACTACTTAGAGGGGTTGAACAGGGGCCCAATAGGTCAGGGGGTCCTGTCACATTAACAGCAGTTAAAGAACCTCATTGCTAACCACAGGGCCAGCGTCAGGGCCTGGCACAATTGGGCAGTTTACTGGCCCACTAATCTGCTGAATACTCAGAACTAGAGATGAGCGAACAGTGTTCTATCGAACTCATGTTCGATCGGATATTAGGCTGTTCGGCATGTTCGAATCGAATCGAACACCGCGTGGTAAAGTGCGCCATTACTCGATTCCCCTCCCACCTTCCCTGGCGCCTTTTTTGCTCCAATAACAGCGCTGGGTAGGTGGGACAGGAACTACGACACTGGTGACGTTGAAAAAAGTAGGCAAAACCCATTGGCTGCCGAAAACATGTGACCTCTAATTTAAAAGAACAGCGACGCCCAGCTTCGCGTCATTCTGAGCTTGCAATTCACCGAGGACGGAGGTTTCCGTCCAGCTAGCTAGGGCTTAGATTCTGGGTAGGCAGGGACAGGCTAGGATAGGAAGGAGAAGACAACCAACAGCTCTTGTAAGAGCTAAATTCCAGGGAGAAGCTTGTCAGTGTAACGTGGCACTGACGGGCTCAATCGCCGCAACCCAGCTTTCCCAGGATCCTGAATGGAATACACTGTCAGTGTATTCCCGTATACCCGATATATACCCCGATACCCGTTCCAACGGTGTGCCCCCCCACCTTCACCCCAGAAATACCCTGCAAGTCCCCTAGCAATAGAATTGGGGCTATATACACCCACAATTTTTACTACTGGTATACAGTGCCATTGTCTGACTGGGAATTCAAAGAATATATTGGGAATACAAATACCCTCATTTCTTGCTACTGCCATATAGTGCCAGTTTCTGACTGGTAATTCAAAGAATATATTGGGGTTACGTGCACCCACAATTTTTACTACTGGTATACAGTGCCATTGTCTGACTGGGAATTCAAAGAATATATTGGGAATACAAATACCCTCATTTCTTGCTACTGCCATATAGTGCCAGTGTCTGACTGGGAATTCAAAGAATATATTGGGGTTACGTGCACCCACAATTTTTACTACTGGTATACAGTGCCATTGTCTGACTGGGAATTCAAAGAGTATATTGGGAATACAAATACCCTCATTTCTTGCTACTGCCATATAGTGCCAGTTTCTGACTGGGAATTCAAAGAATATATTGGGGTTACGTGCACCCACAATTTTTACTACTGGTATACAGTGCCATTGTCTGACTGGGAATTCAAAGAATATATTGGGGTTATAAATACCCTCATTTCTTGCTACTGCCATATAGTGCCAGTTTCTGACTGGTAATTCAAAGAATATATTGGGGTTACGTGCACCCACAATTTTTACTACTGGTATACAGTGCCATTGTCTGACTGGGAATTCAAAGAGTATATTGGGAATACAAATACCCTCATTTCTTGCTACTGCCATATAGTGCCAGTTTCTGACTGGGAATTCAAAGAATATATTGGGGTTACGTGCACCCACAATTTTTACTACTGGTATACAGTGCCATTGTCTGACTGGGAATTCAAAGAGTATATTGGGAATACAAATACCCTCATTTCTTGCTACTGCCATATAGTGCCAGTTTCTGACTGGGAATTCAAAGAATATATTGGGGTTACGTGCACCCACAATTTTTACTACTGGTATACAGTGCCATTGTCTGACTGGGAATTCAAAGAGTATATTGGGAATACAAATACCCTCATTTCTTGCTACTGCCATATAGTGCCAGTTTCTGACTGGGAATTCAAAGAATATATTGGGGTTACGTGCACCCACAATTTTTACTACTGGTATACAGTGCCATTGTCTGACTGGGAATTCAAAGAATATATTGGGGTTATAAATACCCTCATTTCTTGCTACTGCCATATAGTGCCAGTTTCTGACTGGGAATTCAAAGAATATATTGGGGTTACGTGCACCCACAATTTTTACTACTGGTATACAGTGCCATTGTCTGACTGGGAATTCAAAGAATATATTGGGGTTATAAATACCCTCATTTCTTGCTACTGCCATATAGTGCCAGTTTCTGACTGGTAATTCAAAGAATATATTGGGGTTACGTGCACCCACAATTTTTACTACTGGTATACAGTGCCATTGTCTGACTGGGAATTCAAAGAATATATTGGGAATACAAATACCCTCATTTCTTGCTACTGCCATATAGTGCCAGTGTCTGACTGGGAATTCAAAGAATATATTGGGGTTATAAATACCCTCATTTCTTGCTACTGCCATATAGTGCCAGTTTCTGACTGGTAATTCAAAGAATATATTGGGGTTACGTGCACCCACAATTTTTACTACTGGTATACAGTGCCATTGTCTGACTGGGAATTCAAAGAGTATATTGGGAATACAAATACCCTCATTTCTTGCTACTGCCATATAGTGCCAGTTTCTGACTGGGAATTCAAAGAATATATTGGGGTTACGTGCACCCACAATTTTTACTACTGGTATACAGTGCCAATTTCTAACTAGGAATTCAAAATGCGCAAGGCTCCCGGAAAGGGACGTGGACGAGGCCGTGGGCGAGGTCGGGGGAATGGTTCTGGGGAGCAAGGTAGCAGTGAAGCCACAGGGCGTCCCGTGCCTACTCCTGTGGGGCAGCAAGCATTGCGCCACTCCACAGTGCCAGGGTTGCTTGCCACATTAACTAAACTGCAGGGTACAAACCTTAGTAGGCCCGAGAACCAGGAACAGGTCTTGCAATGGCTGTCAGAGAACGCTTACAGCACATTGTCCAGCAGCCAGTCAGACTCTGCCTCCTCTCCTCCTATTACCCAACAGTCTTGTCTTCCTTCCTCCCAAAATTCCGAAGCTTTACAGAACAATAACCCAAACTGTCCCTGCTCCCCAGAGCTGTTCTCCGCTCCTTTCATTGTCCCTCAACCTGCCTCTCCACGTCACGATTCCACGAACCTAACAGAGGAGCATCTGTATCCAGATGCTCAAACACTAGAGTCTCCTCCATCTCCGTTCGATTTGGTGGTGGATGACCAGCAACCCACCCTCATCGACGATGATGTGACGCAGTTGCCGTCAGGGCATCCAGTTGACCGGCGCATTGTGCGGGAGGAGGAGATGAGACAGGAGTTGGAAGAGGAAGTGGTGGATGATGAGGACACTGACCCGACCTGGACAGGGGGGATGTCAAGCGGGGAAAGTAGTGTGGATGTTGAGGCAGGTGCAGCACCAAAAAGGGTAGCTAGAGGCAGAGGCAGAGGTCAGCAGCTTAGGCGAAGCCAGGCCACACCCGGAATCTCCCAAGATGTTCCAGTTCGTACCCAGCCCCGAAAAACTCCCACCTCGAGGGCACGTTTCTCGAAGGTGTGGAGTTTTTTCAAGGAATGCGCCGAGGACAGATATAGTGTTGTCTGCACAATTTGCCTCTCGAAATTGATTAGGGGCTCTGAGAAGAGCAACCTGTCCACCACTTCAATGCGCCGTCATTTGGAATCCAAGCACTGGAATCAGTGGCAGGCAGCAACGGCAGGACAAAGGCCGACTGCCGTTCACGCCACTGCCACTGCCTCTGCCTCTGCCACTGCCACTGCTGACTGTGCTGGCGATGCACTCCAGAGGACGAGCCAGGACACCACTTCATCTGCCTCCGCCACTTTGTTGACTTCTACCTCATCCTCCCCTGGTCCTGTCTTATCTCCTTCTCCTGCACCATCAAAGGCACCATCAGGCGTTTCTTTACAACAACCCACCATCTCTCAGACATTGGAGCGGCGGCAGAAATACACTGCTAACCACCCACACGCGCAAGCCTTGAACGCCAACATCGCTAAACTGCTGGCCCAGGAGATGTTGGCGTTCCGGCTTGTTGAAACTCCCGCCTTCCTGGACCTGATGGCAACTGCGGCACCTCGCTATGCCGTCCCTAGCCGTCACTACTTCTCCCGGTGTGCCGTCCCCGCCTTGCACCAGCACGTGTCACTCAACATCAGGCGGGCCCTTAGTTCCGCGCTTTGCACAAAGGTCCACTTGACCACCGACGCGTGGACAAGTGCATGCGGACAGGGACGCTACATTTCACTGACGGCACACTGGGTGAATGTAGTTGAGGCTGGGACTGCTTCCCAAACTGGCCCGGTGTACCTCGTCTCCCCGCCTAACATTCCTGGCAGGGACACGAGAAGAACACCCCCCTCCTCCTCCTCTTCTACCGCCTCCTCCTCCGCCACCGCCTCCTCCTCCGCCACCGCCTCCTCCTCCGCTGTTAGATTGACCCCAGCTACGAGTTGGAAACGTTGCAGCACTGGCGTTGGTAGACGTCAGCAGGCTGTGCTGAAGCTGATCAGCTTGGGGGACAGACAGCACACTGCCTCCGAGGTGAGGGATGCCCTCCTCGATGAGACGGCAATATGGTTTGAGCCGCTGCACCTGGGCCCAGGCATGGTCGTTTGTGATAACGGCCGGAACCTGGTAGCAGCTCTGGAGCTTGCCGGACTCCAACATGTTCCATGCCTGGCCCACGTCTTCAACCTAGTGGTGCAACGTTTCCTAAAGAGCTACCCCAATGTTCCAGAGCTACTGGTGAAAGTGCGGCGCATGTGCGCCCACTTTCGCAAGTCGACAGTAGCCGCTGCTAGCTTAAAATCTCTCCAGCAACGCCTGCATGTGCCACAACACCGGCTTTTGTGCGACGTCCCCACACGCTGGAACTCAACGTTTCAGATGTTGAATAGAGTGGTTGAGCAGCAGAGACCTTTGATGGAATACCAGCTACAAAACCCTAGGGTGCCACAAAGTCAGCTGCCTCAGTTTCACATCCATGAGTGGCCATGGATGAGAGACCTTTGTGACATCCTACGGGTCTTTGAGGAGTCCACAAGGAGGGTGAGCTCTGAGGATGCGATGGTGAGCCTTACAATCCCGCTCTTGTGTGTTCTGAGAGAATCCCTGATTGACATCAGGGATAACTCAGATCACACAGAGGAGTTAGGGATAGCATCCGATCCGTCACAGCTGGAGAGTAGGTCCACACATCTGTCCGCTTCACTGCGTTTAATGGAGGAGGAGGAGGAGGAGGAGGAGGAAGAAGAGTTGTCCGATGATGTGATGGTGATACAGGAGGCTTCCGGGCAACTTCGAATCGTCCCATTGTTGCAGCGCGGATGGGTAGACATGGAGGATGAGGAGGAAATGGAGATTGAACTTTCCGGTGGGGCCAGAGGAGTCATGCCAACTAACACTGTGGCAGACATGGCTGAGTTCATGTTGGGGTGCTTTACAACCGACAAGCGTATTGTCAAAATCATGGAGGACAACCAGTACTGGATCTTTGCTATCCTTGACCCCCGGTATAAAAACAACATCTCGTCTTTTATTCCGGTAGAGGGGAGGGCCAATCGCATCAATGCTTGCCACAGGCAATTGGTGCAGAATATGATGGAGATGTTTCCAGCATGTGACGTTGGCGGCAGGGAGGGCAGTTCCTCCAGTAGGCAACCAAGTTCTCACCGGTCCACACAAACGAGGGGCACACTGTCTAAGGTCTGGGACACCTTGATGGCACCCCCTCGCCAAAGTGCCGCCACGGAGGGTCCTAGTGTCACCAGGCGTGAGAAGTATAGGCGCATGTTGCGGGAATACCTTTCCGACCACAGCCCTGTCCTCTCCGACCCCTCTGCGCCCTACACGTATTGGGTGTCGAAGTTGGACCTGTGGCTTGAACTTGCCCTATATGCCTTGGAGGTGCTGTCCTGTCCTGCCGCCAGCGTCCTATCTGAGAGGGTGTTCAGTGCAGCCGGTGGCATCATCACTGACAAGCGCACCCGTCTGTCAGCTGAGAGTGCCGACCGGCTCACTTTGATAAAAATGAACCACCACTGGGTAGAGCCGTCATTTTTGTGCCCACCTGTGTAAAGCACCCCAACATGAAACTCCATGTCTGTACTCAACCTCTCCAATTCCTCCGCATCCTCATACTCATCCACCATAAGCGTTGCACAATTCTGCTAATACTAGGCTCCCTCCACCCTGATTTCCCCCAACTCTGCTGGTTAGAGGCTCCCTCCACCATGAATTTGCCCAAACTGGGCTGTTTAGAGGCTCCCTCCACCATGAATTGGTCCAAACTGGGGTGGTTAGAGGCTCCCTCCACCATGAATTGGTCCAAACTGGGGTGGTTAGAGGCTCCCTCCACCATTAATTGGTCCAAACTGGGCTGGTTAGAGGCTCCCTCCACAATTAATTGGTCCAAACTGGGCTAATTAGAGGCTCCCTCCACCATGAATTGGTCCAAACTGGGTTTTTTAGAGGCTCCCTCCACCATTAATTGGTCCAAACTGGGCTGGTTAGAGGCTCCCTCCACAATTAATTGGTCCAAACTGGGCTAATTAGAGGCTCCCTCCACCATGAATTGGTCCAAACTGGGTTTTTTAGAGGCTCCCTCCACCATTAATTGGTCCAAACTGGGCTGGTTAGAGGCTCCCTCCACAATTAATTGGTCCAAACTGGGCTAATTAGAGGCTCCCTCCACCATGAATTGGTCCAAACTGGGTTTTTTAGAGGCTCCCTCCACCATGAATTTGCCCAAACTGGGCTGTTTAGAGGCTCCCTCCACCATGAATTGGTCCAAACTGGGCTGGTTAGAGGCTCCCTCCACCATGAATTTCCCAAAACTTGGCTGTTTAGAGGCTCCCTCCACCATGAATTTGCCCAAACTGGGCTGTTTAGAGGCTCCCTCCACCATTAATTGGTCCAAACTGGGCTGGTTAGAGGCTCCCTCCACCATGAATTTGCCCAAACTGGGGTGGTTAGAGGCTCCCTCCACCATTAATTGGTCCAAACTGGGCTGGTTAGAGGCTCCCTCCACCATGAATTTCCCAAAACTTGGCTGTTTAGAGGCTCCCTCCACCATTAATTGGTCCAAACTGGGCTGGTTAGAGGCTCCCTCCACCATGAATTTGCCCAAACTGGGCTGTTTAGAGGCTCCCTCCACCATTAATTGGTCCAAACTGGGCTGGTTAGAGGCTCCCTCCACCATGAATTTGCCCAAACTGGGCTGTTTAGAGGCTCCCTCCACCATGAATTGGTCCAAACTGGGGTGGTTAGAGGCTCCCTCCACCATGAATTGGTCCAAACTGGGGTGGTTAGAGGCTCCCTCCATCATTAATTGGTCCAAACTGGGCTGGTTAGAGGCTCCCTCCACAATTAATTGGTCCAAACTGGGCTAATTAGAGGCTCCCTCCACCATGAATTGGTCCAAACTGGGTTTTTTAGAGGCTCCCTCCACCATTAATTGGTCCAAACTGGGCTGGTTAGAGGCTCCCTCCACAATTAATTGGTCCAAACTGGGCTAATTAGAGGCTCCCTCCACCATGAATTGGTCCAAACTGGGTTTTTTAGAGGCTCCCTCCACCATGAATTTGCCCAAACTGGGCTGTTTAGAGGCTCCCTCCACCATGAATTGGTCCAAACTGGGCTGGTTAGAGGCTCCCTCCACCATGAATTTCCCAAAACTTGGCTGTTTAGAGGCTCCCTCCACCATTAATTGGTCCAAACTGGGCTGGTTAGAGGCTCCCTCCACCATTAATTGGTCCAAACTGGGCTGGTTAGAGGCTCCCTCCACCATTAATTGGTCCAAACTGGGCTGGTTAGAGGCTCCCTCCACCATGAATTTCCCAAAACTTGGCTGTTTAGAGGCTCCCTCCACCATTAATTGGTCCAAACTGGGCTGGTTAGAGGCTCCCTCCACCATGAATTTGCCCAAACTGGGCTGTTTAGAGGCTCCCTCCACCATGAATTTGCCCAAACTGGGCTGTTTAGAGGCTCCCTCCACCATGAATTGGTCCAAACTGGGCTGGTTAGAGGCTCCCTCCACCATGAATTTCCCAAAACTTGGCTGTTTAGAGGCTCCCTCCACCATTAATTGGTCCAAACTGGGCTGGTTAGAGGCTCCCTCCACCATGAATTTGCCCAAACTGGGGTGGTTAGAGGCTCCCTCCACCATTAATTGGTCCAAACTGGGCTGGTTAGAGGCTCCCTCCACAATTAATTGGTCCAAACTGGGCTAATTAGAGGCTCCCTCCACCATGAATTGGTCCAAACTGGGTTTTTTAGAGGCTCCCTCCACCATGAATTTCCCAAAACTTGGCTGTTTAGAGGCTCCCTCCACCATGAATTGGTCCAAACTGGGCTGGTTAGAGGCTCCCTCCACCATGAATTTCCCAAAACTTGGCTGTTTAGAGGCTCCCTCCACCATTAATTGGTCCAAACTGGGCTGGTTAGAGGCTCCCTCCACCATGAATTTGCCCAAACTGGGCTGTTTAGAGGCTCCCTCCACCATGAATTGGTCCAAACTGGGCTGGTTAGAGGCTCCCTCCACCATGAATTTCCCAAAACTTGGCTGTTTAGAGGCTCCCTCCACCATTAATTGGTCCAAACTGGGCTGGTTAGAGGCTCCCTCCACCATGAATTGGTCCAAACTGGGGTGGTTAGAGGCTCCCTCCACCATTAATTGGTCCAAACTGGGCTGGTTAGAGGCTCCCTCCACCATTAATTGGTCCAAACTGGGCTGGTTAGAGGCTCCCTCCACCATTAATTGGTCCAAACTGGGCTGGTTAGAGGCTCCCTCCACCATGAATTTCCCAAAACTTGGCTGTTTAGAGGCTCCCTCCACCATTAATTGGTCCAAACTGGGCTGGTTAGAGGCTCCCTCCACCATGAATTTGCCCAAACTGGGCTGTTTAGAGGCTCCCTCCACCATGAATTTGCCCAAACTGGGCTGTTTAGAGGCTCCCTCCACCATGAATTGGTCCAAACTGGGCTGGTTAGAGGCTCCCTCCACCATGAATTTCCCAAAACTTGGCTGTTTAGAGGCTCCCTCCACCATTAATTGGTCCAAACTGGGCTGGTTAGAGGCTCCCTCCACCATGAATTTGCCCAAACTGGGGTGGTTAGAGGCTCCCTCCACCATTAATTGGTCCAAACTGGGCTGGTTAGAGGCTCCCTCCACAATTAATTGGTCCAAACTGGGCTAATTAGAGGCTCCCTCCACCATGAATTGGTCCAAACTGGGTTTTTTAGAGGCTCCCTCCACCATGAATTTCCCAAAACTTGGCTGTTTAGAGGCTCCCTCCACCATGAATTGGTCCAAACTGGGCTGGTTAGAGGCTCCCTCCACCATGAATTTCCCAAAACTTGGCTGTTTAGAGGCTCCCTCCACCATTTATTGGTCCAAACTGGGCTGGTTAGAGGCTCCCTCCACCATGAATTTGCCCAAACTGGGCTGTTTAGAGGCTCCCTCCACCATGAATTGGTCCAAACTGGGCTGGTTAGAGGCTCCCTCCACCATGAATTTCCCAAAACTTGGCTGTTTAGAGGCTCCCTCCACCATGAATTGGTCCAAACTGGGCTGGTTAGAGGCTCCCTCCACCATGAATTGGTCCAAACTGGGGTGGTTAGAGGCTCCCTCCACCATTAATTGGTCCAAACTGGGCTGGTTAGAGGCTCCCTCCACCATTAATTGGTCCAAACTGGGCTGGTTAGAGGCTCCCTCCACCATGAATTTGCCCAAACTGGGGTGGTTAGAGGCTCCCTCCACCATTAATTGGTCCAAACTGGGCTGGTTAGAGGCTCCCTCCACAATTAATTGGTCCAAACTGGGCTAATTAGAGGCTCCCTCCACCATGAATTGGTCCAAACTGGGTTTTTTAGAGGCTCCCTCCACCATGAATTTGCCCAAACTGGGCTGTTTAGAGGCTCCCTCCACCATGAATTGGTCCAAACTGGGCTGGTTAGAGGCTCCCTCCACCATGAATTTCCCAAAACTTGGCTGTTTAGAGGCTCCCTCCACCATTAATTGGTCCAAACTGGGCTGGTTAGAGGCTCCCTCCACCATTAATTGGTCCAAACTGGGCTGGTTAGAGGCTCCCTCCACCATTAATTGGTCCAAACTGGGCTGGTTAGAGGCTCCCTCCACCATTAATTGGTCCAAACTGGGCTGTTTAGAGGCTCCCTCCACCATTAATTGGTCCAAACTGGGCTGGTTAGAGGCTCCCTCCACCATGAATTTGCCCAAACTGGGCTGTTTAGAGGCTCCCTCCACCATGAATTGGTCCAAACTGGGCTGGTTAGAGGCTCCCTCCACCATGAATTTCCCAAAACTTGGCTGTTTAGAGGCTCCCTCCACCATTAATTGGTCCAAACTGGGCTGGTTAGAGGCTCCCTCCACCATGAATTGGTCCAAACTGGGGTTTTTAGAGGCTCCCTCCACCATGAATTGGTCCAAACTGGGGTTTTTAGAGTCTCCCTCCACCATGAATTGGTCCAAACTGGGGTTTTTAGAGTCTCCCTCCACCATGAATTGGTCCAAACTGGGGTTTTTAGAGGCTCCCTCCACCATGAATTTGCCCAAACTCTGCTGGTTAGAGGCTCAATCCACCCTGATTTTCAAAACAAATGTTGGTGCCAACCTCAACTTACTACAAGGGCCAAATTCACTGCTGGTGACAAGCTCTCCTCACTGCAAGTGCCAAATACACATGTTTCAAGGTGTTTTCCTACTGTCAGAGAGGTGGTATTGAGTGTGTAAAGTGTGTAGTTGTTAGGCTGTGATGTTGGGGTAATAGAGGGTCTTTGGTGTGTTAGATGCCCCCAGACATGCTTCCCCTGCTGTCCCAGTGTCATTCCAGAGGTGTTGGCATCATTTCCTGGGGTGTCATAGTGGACTTGGTGACCCTCCAGACACGGATTTGGGTTTCCCCCTTAACGAGTATCTGTTCCCCATAGACTATAATGGGGTTCGAAACCCGTTCGAACACACGAACATTGAGCGGCTGTTCGAATCGAATTTCGAACCTCGAACATTTTAGTGTTCGCTCATCTCTACTCAGAACTAGAGATGAGCGAACAGTGTTCTATCGAACTCATGTTCGATCGGATATTAGGCTGTTCGGCATGTTCGAATCGAATCGAACACCGCGTGGTAAAGTGCGCCATTACTCGATTCCCCTCCCACCTTCCCTGGCGCCTTTTTTGCTCCAATAACAGCGCTGGGTAGGTGGGACAGGAACTACGACACCGGTGACGTTGAAAAAAGTAGGCAAAACCCATTGGCTGCCGAAAACATGTGACCTCTAATTTAAAAGAACAGCGACGCCCAGCTTCGCGTCATTCTGAGCTTGCAATTCACCGAGGACGGAGGTTTCCGTCCAGCTAGCTAGGGCTTAGATTCTGGGTAGGCAGGGACAGGCTAGGATAGGAAGGAGAAGACAACCAACAGCTCTTGTAAGAGCTAAATTCCAGGGAGAAGCTTGTCAGTGTAACGTGGCACTGACGGGCTCAATCGCCGCAACCCAGCTTTCCCAGGATCCTGAATGGAATACACTGTCAGTGTATTCCCGTATACCCGATATATACCCCGATACCCGTTCCAACGGTGTGCCCCCCCACCTTCACCCCAGAAATACCCTGCAAGTCCCCTAGCAATAGAATTGGGGCTATATACACCCACAATTTTTACTACTGGTATACAGTGCCATTGTCTGACTGGGAATTCAAAGAATATATTGGGAATACAAATACCCTCATTTCTTGCTACTGCCATATAGTGCCAGTTTCTGACTGGTAATTCAAAGAATATATTGGGGTTACGTGCACCCACAATTTTTACTACTGGTATACAGTGCCATTGTCTGACTGGGAATTCAAAGAATATATTGGGAATACAAATACCCTCATTTCTTGCTACTGCCATATAGTGCCAGTGTCTGACTGGGAATTCAAAGAATATATTGGGGTTACGTGCACCCACAATTTTTACTACTGGTATACAGTGCCATTGTCTGACTGGGAATTCAAAGAGTATATTGGGAATACAAATACCCTCATCTCTTGCTACTGCCATATAGTGCCAGTTTCTGACTGGGAATTCAAAGAATATATTGGGGTTACGTGCACCCACAATTTTTACTACTGGTATACAGTGCCATTGTCTGACTGGGAATTCAAAGAATATATTGGGGTTATAAATACCCTCATTTCTTGCTACTGCCATATAGTGCCAGTTTCTGACTGGTAATTCAAAGAATATATTGGGGTTACGTGCACCCACAATTTTTACTACTGGTATACAGTGCCATTGTCTGACTGGGAATTCAAAGAGTATATTGGGAATACAAATACCCTCATTTCTTGCTACTGCCATATAGTGCCAGTGTCTGACTGGGAATTCAAAGAATATATTGGGGTTACGTGCACCCACAATTTTTACTACTGGTATACAGTGCCATTGTCTGACTGGGAATTCAAAGAGTATATTGGGAATACAAATACCCTCATTTCTTGCTACTGCCATATAGTGCCAGTTTCTGACTGGGAATTCAAAGAATATATTGGGGTTACGTGCACCCACAATTTTTACTACTGGTATACAGTGCCATTGTCTGACTGGGAATTCAAAGAGTATATTGGGAATACAAATACCCTCATTTCTTGCTACTGCCATATAGTGCCAGTTTCTGACTGGGAATTCAAAGAATATATTGGGGTTACGTGCACCCACAATTTTTACTACTGGTATACAGTGCCATTGTCTGACTGGGAATTCAAAGAATATATTGGGGTTATAAATACCCTCATTTCTTGCTACTGCCATATAGTGCCAGTTTCTGACTGGGAATTCAAAGAATATATTGGGGTTACGTGCACCCACAATTTTTACTACTGGTATACAGTGCCATTGTCTGACTGGGAATTCAAAGAATATATTGGGGTTATAAATACCCTCATTTCTTGCTACTGCCATATAGTGCCAGTTTCTGACTGGTAATTCAAAGAATATATTGGGGTTACGTGCACCCACAATTTTTACTACTGGTATACAGTGCCATTGTCTGACTGGGAATTCAAAGAATATATTGGGAATACAAATACCCTCATTTCTTGCTACTGCCATATAGTGCCAGTTTCTGACTGGTAATTCAAAGAATATATTGGGGTTACGTGCACCCACAATTTTTACTACTGGTATACAGTGCCATTGTCTGACTGGGAATTCAAAGAATATATTGGGAATACAAATACCCTCATTTCTTGCTACTGCCATATAGTGCCAGTGTCTGACTGGGAATTCAAAGAATATATTGGGGTTACGTGCACCCACAATTTTTACTACTGGTATACAGTGCCATTGTCTGACTGGGAATTCAAAGAGTATATTGGGAATACAAATACCCTCATTTCTTGCTACTGCCATATAGTGCCAGTTTCTGACTGGGAATTCAAAGAATATATTGGGGTTACGTGCACCCACAATTTTTACTACTGGTATACAGTGCCATTGTCTGACTGGGAATTCAAAGAATATATTGGGGTTATAAATACCCTCATTTCTTGCTACTGCCATATAGTGCCAGTTTCTGACTGGTAATTCAAAGAATATATTGGGGTTACGTGCACCCACAATTTTTACTACTGGTATACAGTGCCATTGTCTGACTGGGAATTCAAAGAGTATATTGGGAATACAAATACCCTCATTTCTTGCTACTGCCATATAGTGCCAGTGTCTGACTGGGAATTCAAAGAATATATTGGGGTTACGTGCACCCACAATTTTTACTACTGGTATACAGTGCCATTGTCTGACTGGGAATTCAAAGAGTATATTGGGAATACAAATACCCTCATTTCTTGCTACTGCCATATAGTGCCAGTTTCTGACTGGGAATTCAAAGAATATATTGGGGTTACGTGCACCCACAATTTTTACTACTGGTATACAGTGCCATTGTCTGACTGGGAATTCAAAGAGTATATTGGGAATACAAATACCCTCATTTCTTGCTACTGCCATATAGTGCCAGTTTCTGACTGGGAATTCAAAGAATATATTGGGGTTACGTGCACCCACAATTTTTACTACTGGTATACAGTGCCATTGTCTGACTGGGAATTCAAAGAATATATTGGGGTTATAAATACCCTCATTTCTTGCTACTGCCATATAGTGCCAGTTTCTGACTGGGAATTCAAAGAATATATTGGGGTTACGTGCACCCACAATTTTTACTACTGGTATACAGTGCCATTGTCTGACTGGGAATTCAAAGAATATATTGGGGTTATAAATACCCTCATTTCTTGCTACTGCCATATAGTGCCAGTTTCTGACTGGTAATTCAAAGAATATATTGGGGTTACGTGCACCCACAATTTTTACTACTGGTATACAGTGCCATTGTCTGACTGGGAATTCAAAGAATATATTGGGAATACAAATACCCTCATTTCTTGCTACTGCCATATAGTGCCAGTGTCTGACTGGGAATTCAAAGAATATATTGGGGTTACGTGCACCCACAATTTTTACTACTGGTATACAGTGCCATTGTCTGACTGGGAATTCAAAGAGTATATTGGGAATACAAATACCCTCATTTCTTGCTACTGCCATATAGTGCCAGTTTCTGACTGGGAATTCAAAGAATATATTGGGGTTACGTGCACCCACAATTTTTACTACTGGTATACAGTGCCATTGTCTGACTGGGAATTCAAAGAATATATTGGGGTTATAAATACCCTCATTTCTTGCTACTGCCATATAGTGCCAGTTTCTGACTGGTAATTCAAAGAATATATTGGGGTTACGTGCACCCACAATTTTTACTACTGGTATACAGTGCCATTGTCTGACTGGGAATTCAAAGAGTATATTGGGAATACAAATACCCTCATTTCTTGCTACTGCCATATAGTGCCAGTTTCTGACTGGGAATTCAAAGAATATATTGGGGTTACGTGCACCCACAATTTTTACTACTGGTATACAGTGCCATTGTCTGACTGGGAATTCAAAGAGTATATTGGGAATACAAATACCCTCATTTCTTGCTACTGCCATATAGTGCCAGTTTCTGACTGGGAATTCAAAGAATATATTGGGGTTACGTGCACCCACAATTTTTACTACTGGTATACAGTGCCATTGTCTGACTGGGAATTCAAAGAGTATATTGGGAATACAAATACCCTCATTTCTTGCTACTGCCATATAGTGCCAGTTTCTGACTGGGAATTCAAAGAATATATTGGGGTTACGTGCACCCACAATTTTTACTACTGGTATACAGTGCCATTGTCTGACTGGGAATTCAAAGAATATATTGGGGTTATAAATACCCTCATTTCTTGCTACTGCCATATAGTGCCAGTTTCTGACTGGGAATTCAAAGAATATATTGGGGTTACGTGCACCCACAATTTTTACTACTGGTATACAGTGCCATTGTCTGACTGGGAATTCAAAGAATATATTGGGGTTATAAATACCCTCATTTCTTGCTACTGCCATATAGTGCCAGTTTCTGACTGGTAATTCAAAGAATATATTGGGGTTACGTGCACCCACAATTTTTACTACTGGTATACAGTGCCATTGTCTGACTGGGAATTCAAAGAATATATTGGGAATACAAATACCCTCATTTCTTGCTACTGCCATATAGTGCCAGTGTCTGACTGGGAATTCAAAGAATATATTGGGGTTATAAATACCCTCATTTCTTGCTACTGCCATATAGTGCCAGTTTCTGACTGGTAATTCAAAGAATATATTGGGGTTACGTGCACCCACAATTTTTACTACTGGTATACAGTGCCATTGTCTGACTGGGAATTCAAAGAGTATATTGGGAATACAAATACCCTCATTTCTTGCTACTGCCATATAGTGCCAGTTTCTGACTGGGAATTCAAAGAATATATTGGGGTTACGTGCACCCACAATTTTTACTACTGGTATACAGTGCCAATTTCTAACTAGGAATTCAAAATGCGCAAGGCTCCCGGAAAGGGACGTGGACGAGGCCGTGGGCGAGGTCGGGGGAATGGTTCTGGGGAGCAAGGTAGCAGTGAAGCCACAGGGCGTCCCGTGCCTACTCCTGTGGGGCAGCAAGCATTGCGCCACTCCACAGTGCCAGGGTTGCTTGCCACATTAACTAAACTGCAGGGTACAAACCTTAGTAGGCCCGAGAACCAGGAACAGGTCTTGCAATGGCTGTCAGAGAACGCTTACAGCACATTGTCCAGCAGCCAGTCAGACTCTGCCTCCTCTCCTCCTATTACCCAACAGTCTTGTCTTCCTTCCTCCCAAAATTCCGAAGCTTTACAGAACAATAACCCAAACTGTCCCTGCTCCCCAGAGCTGTTCTCCGCTCCTTTCATTGTCCCTCAACCTGCCTCTCCACGTCACGATTCCACGAACCTAACAGAGGAGCATCTGTATCCAGATGCTCAAACACTAGAGTCTCCTCCATCTCCGTTCGATTTGGTGGTGGATGACCAGCAACCCACCCTCATCGACGATGATGTGACGCAGTTGCCGTCAGGGCATCCAGTTGACCGGCGCATTGTGCGGGAGGAGGAGATGAGACAGGAGTTGGAAGAGGAAGTGGTGGATGATGAGGACACTGACCCGACCTGGACAGGGGGGATGTCAAGCGGGGAAAGTAGTGTGGATGTTGAGGCAGGTGCAGCACCAAAAAGGGTAGCTAGAGGCAGAGGCAGAGGTCAGCAGCTTAGGCGAAGCCAGGCCACACCCGGAATCTCCCAAGATGTTCCAGTTCGTACCCAGCCCCGAAAAACTCCCACCTCGAGGGCACGTTTCTCGAAGGTGTGGAGTTTTTTCAAGGAATGCGCCGAGGACAGATATAGTGTTGTCTGCACAATTTGCCTCTCGAAATTGATTAGGGGCTCTGAGAAGAGCAACCTGTCCACCACTTCAATGCGCCGTCATTTGGAATCCAAGCACTGGAATCAGTGGCAGGCAGCAACGGCAGGACAAAGGCCGACTGCCGTTCACGCCACTGCCACTGCCTCTGCCTCTGCCTCTGCCACTGCCACTGCTGACTGTGCTGGCGATGCACTCCAGAGGACGAGCCAGGACACCACTTCATCTGCCTCCGCCACTTTGTTGACTTCTACCTCATCCTCCCCTGGTCCTGTCTTATCTCCTTCTCCTGCACCATCAAAGGCACCATCAGGCGTTTCTTTACAACAACCCACCATCTCTCAGACATTGGAGCGGCGGCAGAAATACACTGCTAACCACCCACACGCGCAAGCCTTGAACGCCAACATCGCTAAACTGCTGGCCCAGGAGATGTTGGCGTTCCGGCTTGTTGAAACTCCCGCCTTCCTGGACCTGATGGCAACTGCGGCACCTCGCTATGCCGTCCCTAGCCGTCACTACTTCTCCCGGTGTGCCGTCCCCGCCTTGCACCAGCACGTGTCACTCAACATCAGGCGGGCCCTTAGTTCCGCGCTTTGCACAAAGGTCCACTTGACCACCGACGCGTGGACAAGTGCATGCGGACAGGGACGCTACATTTCACTGACGGCACACTGGGTGAATGTAGTTGAGGCTGGGACTGCTTCCCAAACTGGCCCGGTGTACCTCGTCTCCCCGCCTAACATTCCTGGCAGGGACACGAGAAGAACACCCCCCTCCTCCTCCTCTTCTACCGCCTCCTCCTCCGCCACCGCCTCCTCCTCCGCCACCGCCTCCTCCTCCGCTGTTAGATTGACCCCAGCTACGAGTTGGAAACGTTGCAGCACTGGCGTTGGTAGACGTCAGCAGGCTGTGCTGAAGCTGATCAGCTTGGGGGACAGACAGCACACTGCCTCCGAGGTGAGGGATGCCCTCCTCGATGAGACGGCAATATGGTTTGAGCCGCTGCACCTGGGCCCAGGCATGGTCGTTTGTGATAACGGCCGGAACCTGGTAGCAGCTCTGGAGCTTGCCGGACTCCAACATGTTCCATGCCTGGCCCACGTCTTCAACCTAGTGGTGCAACGTTTCCTAAAGAGCTACCCCAATGTTCCAGAGCTACTGGTGAAAGTGCGGCGCATGTGCGCCCACTTTCGCAAGTCGACAGTAGCCGCTGCTAGCTTAAAATCTCTCCAGCAACGCCTGCATGTGCCACAACACCGGCTTTTGTGCGACGTCCCCACACGCTGGAACTCAACGTTTCAGATGTTGAATAGAGTGGTTGAGCAGCAGAGACCTTTGATGGAATACCAGCTACAAAACCCTAGGGTGCCACAAAGTCAGCTGCCTCAGTTTCACATCCATGAGTGGCCATGGATGAGAGACCTTTGTGACATCCTACGGGTCTTTGAGGAGTCCACAAGGAGGGTGAGCTCTGAGGATGCGATGGTGAGCCTTACAATCCCGCTCTTGTGTGTTCTGAGAGAATCCCTGATTGACATCAGGGATAACTCAGATCACACAGAGGAGTTAGGGATAGCATCCGATCCGTCACAGCTGGAGAGTAGGTCCACACATCTGTCCGCTTCACTGCGTTTAATGGAGGAGGAGGAGGAGGAGGAGGAGGAAGAAGAGTTGTCCGATGATGTGATGGTGATACAGGAGGCTTCCGGGCAACTTCGAATCGTCCCATTGTTGCAGCGCGGATGGGTAGACATGGAGGATGAGGAGGAAATGGAGATTGAACTTTCCGGTGGGGCCAGAGGAGTCATGCCAACTAACACTGTGGCAGACATGGCTGAGTTCATGTTGGGGTGCTTTACAACCGACAAGCGTATTGTCAAAATCATGGAGGACAACCAGTACTGGATCTTTGCTATCCTTGACCCCCGGTATAAAAACAACATCTCGTCTTTTATTCCGGTAGAGGGGAGGGCCAATCGCATCAATGCTTGCCACAGGCAATTGGTGCAGAATATGATGGAGATGTTTCCAGCATGTGACGTTGGCGGCAGGGAGGGCAGTTCCTCCAGTAGGCAACCAAGTTCTCACCGGTCCACACAAACGAGGGGCACACTGTCTAAGGTCTGGGACACCTTGATGGCACCCCCTCGCCAAAGTGCCGCCACGGAGGGTCCTAGTGTCACCAGGCGTGAGAAGTATAGGCGCATGTTGCGGGAATACCTTTCCGACCACAGCCCTGTCCTCTCCGACCCCTCTGCGCCCTACACGTATTGGGTGTCGAAGTTGGACCTGTGGCTTGAACTTGCCCTATATGCCTTGGAGGTGCTGTCCTGTCCTGCCGCCAGCGTCCTATCTGAGAGGGTGTTCAGTGCAGCCGGTGGCATCATCACTGACAAGCGCACCCGTCTGTCAGCTGAGAGTGCCGACCGGCTCACTTTGATAAAAATGAACCACCACTGGGTAGAGCCGTCATTTTTGTGCCACCTGTGTAAAGCACCCCAACATGAAACTCCATGTCTGTACTCAACCTCTCCAATTCCTCCGCATCCTCATACTCATCCACCATAAGCGTTGCACAATTCTGCTAATACTAGGCTCCCTCCACCCTGATTTCCCCCAACTCTGCTGGTTAGAGGCTCCCTCCACCATGAATTTGCCCAAACTGGGCTGTTTAGAGGCTCCCTCCACCATGAATTGGTCCAAACTGGGGTGGTTAGAGGCTCCCTCCACCATGAATTGGTCCAAACTGGGGTGGTTAGAGGCTCCCTCCACCATTAATTGGTCCAAACTGGGCTGGTTAGAGGCTCCCTCCACAATTAATTGGTCCAAACTGGGCTAATTAGAGGCTCCCTCCACCATGAATTGGTCCAAACTGGGTTTTTTAGAGGCTCCCTCCACCATTAATTGGTCCAAACTGGGCTGGTTAGAGGCTCCCTCCACAATTAATTGGTCCAAACTGGGCTAATTAGAGGCTCCCTCCACCATGAATTGGTCCAAACTGGGTTTTTTAGAGGCTCCCTCCACCATTAATTGGTCCAAACTGGGCTGGTTAGAGGCTCCCTCCACAATTAATTGGTCCAAACTGGGCTAATTAGAGGCTCCCTCCACCATGAATTGGTCCAAACTGGGTTTTTTAGAGGCTCCCTCCACCATGAATTTGCCCAAACTGGGCTGTTTAGAGGCTCCCTCCACCATGAATTGGTCCAAACTGGGCTGGTTAGAGGCTCCCTCCACCATGAATTTCCCAAAACTTGGCTGTTTAGAGGCTCCCTCCACCATGAATTTGCCCAAACTGGGCTGTTTAGAGGCTCCCTCCACCATTAATTGGTCCAAACTGGGCTGGTTAGAGGCTCCCTCCACCATGAATTTGCCCAAACTGGGGTGGTTAGAGGCTCCCTCCACCATTAATTGGTCCAAACTGGGCTGGTTAGAGGCTCCCTCCACCATGAATTTCCCAAAACTTGGCTGTTTAGAGGCTCCCTCCACCATTAATTGGTCCAAACTGGGCTGGTTAGAGGCTCCCTCCACCATGAATTTGCCCAAACTGGGCTGTTTAGAGGCTCCCTCCACCATTAATTGGTCCAAACTGGGCTGGTTAGAGGCTCCCTCCACCATGAATTTGCCCAAACTGGGCTGTTTAGAGGCTCCCTCCACCATGAATTGGTCCAAACTGGGGTGGTTAGAGGCTCCCTCCACCATGAATTGGTCCAAACTGGGGTGGTTAGAGGCTCCCTCCACCATTAATTGGTCCAAACTGGGCTGGTTAGAGGCTCCCTCCACAATTAATTGGTCCAAACTGGGCTAATTAGAGGCTCCCTCCACCATGAATTGGTCCAAACTGGGTTTTTTAGAGGCTCCCTCCACCATTAATTGGTCCAAACTGGGCTGGTTAGAGGCTCCCTCCACAATTAATTGGTCCAAACTGGGCTAATTAGAGGCTCCCTCCACCATGAATTGGTCCAAACTGGGTTTTTTAGAGGCTCCCTCCACCATGAATTTGCCCAAACTGGGCTGTTTAGAGGCTCCCTCCACCATGAATTGGTCCAAACTGGGCTGGTTAGAGGCTCCCTCCACCATGAATTTCCCAAAACTTGGCTGTTTAGAGGCTCCCTCCACCATTAATTGGTCCAAACTGGGCTGGTTAGAGGCTCCCTCCACCATTAATTGGTCCAAACTGGGCTGGTTAGAGGCTCCCTCCACCATTAATTGGTCCAAACTGGGCTGGTTAGAGGCTCCCTCCACCATGAATTTCCCAAAACTTGGCTGTTTAGAGGCTCCCTCCACCATTAATTGGTCCAAACTGGGCTGGTTAGAGGCTCCCTCCACCATGAATTTGCCCAAACTGGGCTGTTTAGAGGCTCCCTCCACCATGAATTTGCCCAAACTGGGCTGTTTAGAGGCTCCCTCCACCATGAATTGGTCCAAACTGGGCTGGTTAGAGGCTCCCTCCACCATGAATTTCCCAAAACTTGGCTGTTTAGAGGCTCCCTCCACCATTAATTGGTCCAAACTGGGCTGGTTAGAGGCTCCCTCCACCATGAATTTGCCCAAACTGGGGTGGTTAGAGGCTCCCTCCACCATTAATTGGTCCAAACTGGGCTGGTTAGAGGCTCCCTCCACAATTAATTGGTCCAAACTGGGCTAATTAGAGGCTCCCTCCACCATGAATTGGTCCAAACTGGGTTTTTTAGAGGCTCCCTCCACCATGAATTTCCCAAAACTTGGCTGTTTAGAGGCTCCCTCCACCATGAATTGGTCCAAACTGGGCTGGTTAGAGGCTCCCTCCACCATGAATTTCCCAAAACTTGGCTGTTTAGAGGCTCCCTCCACCATTAATTGGTCCAAACTGGGCTGGTTAGAGGCTCCCTCCACCATGAATTTGCCCAAACTGGGCTGTTTAGAGGCTCCCTCCACCATGAATTGGTCCAAACTGGGCTGGTTAGAGGCTCCCTCCACCATGAATTTCCCAAAACTTGGCTGTTTAGAGGCTCCCTCCACCATGAATTGGTCCAAACTGGGCTGGTTAGAGGCTCCCTCCACCATGAATTGGTCCAAACTGGGGTGGTTAGAGGCTCCCTCCACCATTAATTGGTCCAAACTGGGCTGGTTAGAGGCTCCCTCCACCATTAATTGGTCCAAACTGGGCTGGTTAGAGGCTCCCTCCACCATGAATTTGCCCAAACTGGGGTGGTTAGAGGCTCCCTCCACCATTAATTGGTCCAAACTGGGCTGGTTAGAGGCTCCCTCCACAATTAATTGGTCCAAACTGGGCTAATTAGAGGCTCCCTCCACCATGAATTGGTCCAAACTGGGTTTTTTAGAGGCTCCCTCA